>NC_142366.1:26741002-27041002 GCF_059441175.1 Urocampus carinirostris
TATGTGTCGGCAAGTACACCCTGATGCCGCCCATCCATCTCCAGGCCACCATATGCTTCCACCCGCTCTCTGAAACAAAATTTATAATGGAGTAACCATTTCATTACATAAGTCATTTTTTTGTCAATATTCCACTAAAAAGACGCGTTGGGGTAAAAACATTCAGAAAATCACAAAATGAGGGGGCACCCGGATTTGAACCGGGGACCTCTTGATCTGCAGTCAAATGCTCTACCACTGAGCTATACCCCCGTCGTGCATGCAATCGGTGCAGGTCTGTATATATATCTTATTACATTGGATACCGGACATTTTGACTTTTACCTTTTGCGATATAGCGAAATTCATCTTCCGTTAATAACCCCAAATGATTCGTAACCAAGCACTCTAGGATAGCAAAACATTCACAAACGTTCGACGCCGAATCCTCTACGCCATTGTTAACGGATATGACGTATTAACCATGCGACACACATAACCGTGTTGAAAGCACAAATCGTCGGATCATAATGGTATGCTCATTCTTCTCAAATGTTATTTTCATAAAATTCCGGCGTCAATACTTTAGTCGATGATATGTTTAGCGATACACTAATATTTTACGTTCCTTCTGCATCTTTTATCGCTGGAGTCCCATTTATTCGGAATATGATTAGTCACCGGTGCTAGTGCTAGTTAGCTACCGTCCTGCTTAACGGGTTGTTTCCTTTTTCGCTTCAAAGCTTATTTTTCACAATTGCTTGTCATACCATCCAATGTTCAATAGATAACAAATTTATTCCATTTTGTTTAGAATTTTCGAGGTATCCAGTCTCAACTGAAGGAGAGTGTTCCAGTGGCTGGTTCGTGTCCACCGGGAGCTTATGGCGTTCACGATACTTTGCGCAATGGGTGAGAAACAATTACACATTTTGCATCACATTCAGACAAAGACTTGAAATCACATGCATCTCTTTCCCTTAGCTTCGGCAACGTTAAGAATGACATAATTCCTGGCCATCCGCTGGAGCTAGCAGAAAAAAATGTAAGTATTTAGTAACAGGGTTGGGTAGGGTTACTTTAACTGGATTACTTTCAATGACTTTTGGATGACTCCAATATCAAAAATGCTCATAAAAGACAAAAGAAAGTAAATATGAATAAAATGACTCAATTTTGTGCAGGCTTGGGGAGTAACGGAATACATGGAACGGCAAAAATGATGTCGGCAAGCTGTTTGGATTTATTTCCATTTTGTTTGTCGCATTTTATGTTCGTTTTGCCGGGTATCAAAATGATCAAAGCCAGGAGAGAAAGCTTACCCCGTGTTGTGAGTCATCATCTTATTCATATTTAGTTTCCTTTGTCTTTTATCGGCATATGTGGTATTGGAGTCATCCAAAAGTAATTGAAAGTAATCCAGTTAAAGTAACCCTACCCAATCCTGTATATGAAAACTAATAAAACGGTCGTACAGGGTGAGGGTTACATTCCACAAATGAATCTGTGATAGGTGAAATACTTGAAGGAGAAACCTTTTTATTATTTGCATTTATATGGTACAATTAAATACTTTTGTTTGTGCAGAACGTTTTTGCAACAGTATGGGTTTTAGAGAACCTTGCAAGAGAAATTCTATGTCATAATGCCAATTTGGCAAGCCTGACCGTTATTGACGCATTGATTAACTTGTGAAGAAGCAGAGACTGTATTACAATCAGAATTTAGAACGCAATGTTAATGTGGCAATTCCAATAATCAACGTTGACGTGTGTTTCTACGCTGTCCAGTTTCAGTTTAATCAGGACAAGATGAATTTCGCGACCCTCAGAAACATTCAAGGTCTTCATGCCCCACTCAAGTTGCAGATGGAATACAGGGCAGCGAGACAGGTAAACAGCTATAAATGAGAGCCTAGAAATACCAGGGGCTTTGTTTCTAAAAGACTACGTATGTACTAAACACAATGTACACCATTCGTAAGCAAAGTTTGGTATTTATTTAAAATAAGCTTGATTGGAAACTTTTGGACGATCGTTCGTAAGTTCAAATTGTTCTTAAGTTGCTTCTGTGCTATATTTTGTATGTTTAAGGCTTATATAAGTAGCTTGTAATGTTTTGTACTAAAAGATAAACAATTATTAAAATAATATGCTCTATAAAGTTAAGTTTAACTTACTTGTGGAAGATGGGCTTCAAGAGATAGGCGACTTCCTCCTCGGTGGTAAAAAGTGGGCAAAAAAAGCGATTCAACCAATTTCTCAACCGCATCAATCTATCTTATTCCACTTTCATTTCAAAAGAAACGTCTCGCCTCTTCTTGACACTTTATACCAACCATATTGAATGGAGGCACGATATATGAAACAATAAAAATGTCAAAGTTCTTGGCGCGCTGGAGATACAGTATAGTATGTTTACACACGAACTAGGAAGTTGAAGCTGGATTTCTTCTTCGGGGTGGATGCTGGTCACCTCTCACAGCGCCATACGCCGGTAGTGGCCGAAAGGAGCACTACAGTACTGTCCTCTACTCGGAGAAAAAATTGTACACGATACTAAATCTAACTTACAGCAATGTCCGGATATCTTTCCACATACCGACAAAAATGTTCGTATCAACTGTTTTTCGTAACTCAGATGTTCGTAAATAGGAGAGCGTCTGTAATGGAATTCTATCCAATTTAGTATTGGTGTGTGGTAACTGTCTTGATGACCACTCAATATTTTCAGGAAAGAAAATGTATGGTATCAAAATCCTAAAAACATTGTTAGTAGTATTTATTTCATGTATATTTCCTTGCTCCAGATCCAGCGTCTGCCATTCCTTCAGAGCTCCAACCTCGCGCTGGATATTCTCCGAGGCACCGACGAATCCATCGGCTTTGAGGACATCCTCAATGGTGACGTGCACACAAATGATTTCAGGGAGGCAGAAATATACTTTTTAATGTTTACAAGCCACATTTTTTATTTCAGACCCAGCACAGAGCGAAATGATGGGGGAGCCGCACGTGATGGTGGAGTACAAGATGGGATTGTTTTAGAAGATGACCATTTTTTTTGTTATTATGTTTAGCGATGGAACTGAGGTTAAGCTTTTGTATTATTCCAAACAGGTTGGCCGATTCAAATAAATGTCACTAAAACTCCCTTGCTGTCATTTATGATTGAACTTTTACAGATGATTGTGTTTTAATATCTACTTCGTTCTGCAGTTTGAAGGTGTCATCGGTGTGTTATCAGTGTTTGAAATAATGTCTGCCCAGAACCTAGGGTTGGGTAGGATTACTTTAACTGGATTACTTTCAATTACTTTTGGATGACTCCAATACCAAATATGCTAATAAAAGACAAAAGAAAGTAAATATGAATCAAATGACTCAATTTTGTGCAGGCTTGGGGAGTTGATGTTGGCAAGCTGTTTGGATTTCTTTTCATTTTGTTTCTGTCGCATTTGATGTTCGTTTTGCCGGAGATCAAAGAGATCAAAGCCAGGAGAGAAAGCTTACCACATGTTGTGAGTCATCATTTTATTCATATTGAGTTTCTTTTGTCTTTTATTAGCGTATTTGGTATTGGAGTAACCCAAAAGTAATTGAAAGTAATCCAGTTAAAGTAACTCCACCCAACCCTGCCAGAACCCGGGGCGTGGATCTTTTACTTCGGGCGTACAACTTAGAAAACCTCTCTGCCCGGGTGGGCGACATTATTTTTTTTTCTTGGAAAATATATATTTTTTTTTAATTAATAAAACGTTTTATTCCAATCTTGAAATCTTCGTTCATTTGGAAGTCTCGTAATTTCGGTTCGTCTGGAGATTTCAGAATTTCGGTTTGTTAGGCAATTTGCATACTTGGCAGCCAATCAAAAGCCTTCATCAAATAACTGCTTCCGGTCTTTCCCGAGCGCTATAAGGTCGTGCATGTGCATATTATTCAAAGTAGACGCACAGAGAACACAAGAAAACAGATAAGTGGTTAGGAATTGTTAAGATTTATCAATTTAATAGCGCTCTAACAGGTATTGCGGTAAGACATTTTCCATTGTGTGACGTCATTATGCACGCACCATTTTTCGTTTTGCGGCATTAGCTCAGGAGGGAGAGCGCTCGTCTTGGGATCAAGAGATCGCAGTTCGATCCCCGGCTCCTCCGTGTTACATGTCGAAGTGTCCTTGGGTAAGACACTGAACCCCTAATACCCCCAATAAGCAGGTTAGCGCCTTACATGGCTGCACGACCGCTGTTGGGAAATGTGAAGCACACTGTAAATGCATGTTTATGGACTGTACTTCCCAAATCCATTCAATACGTGGACTGAGCAACCAGGGGAAAAACACTGGACCGTGTGTACAGTAAGATCAAACATCCAGTTGGATCCGCCCATCTCTGTCCGTCCCTCGCCCCCTCATACACCCCCCCCCTCTGGAGGAAATAAAGCCAATACAACAAAGACAGTTAAAACATCTTCTTTGTTCCTTTATCTCTTTGTTTTCCTTATCCTCACTGTAAAATGTGGAACTGGAGTCGTCCGATTTCGTTGTCACAATATATCCCATGTTGTAACAATGACAATAAAGGTCTATTCTATTCTAAAGCGCTTTGGGAAGTCTTGACTTGAAAAGCGCTATATAAATGCAGATCATTTCATTTGCTAATTGTTAATTGCCAAGTTCTATTGAATGGAGCTGTATTCCTGTTTGCTCGCTGTTAAGGAATAAATATTTATAAACAAACCCCGTCTTCCGGTCACAAGTCAAAAGCCAAAACCAAACTTTACCCCATACCGGCAGGTGGCACTGTTGGACTCATCATTGCAGGACACTTACCAAAAACTATACACATATTTCAGCAGGAATTCCAATAAAACAAAAGTTATTATTACACCCGTTACATATGTACAACAATTTGCGGCCGAATGTTAAAATTATTTAGAGCTGTGGCCTCAGTATACGCTGATGCACTTTTTAGCCTGGGCAAATGAAAAAATACGTTCAAAAATTAAAACAATTTTCAAAAGGTTAGTCAAGTTCGGTGGTGAGGGAGGGTAGAGAAGAAACGTAAAGGTTCTGATACTCACTGTGGCATTCAATTGAAACCTCACCACCATCGGACCAACCGTTTTTAAATCGAGAGACATTACATATATAAAGGGCGTGATAGCATTACATATTTTAATACTGGTGCAACTCATCAAATGTTTGAAAATGTATCACACTTTTAAGTAAATATTGTATATCTTCAGTGAAATTCCATTTCAAGCACGAATATACATAAATGTAACTATATTATAGTAAAGAAGATTGCGTTACACGGGATTCTGGGTAAAAGCGGCGTAAGCTTACCGGATATCCGGTAAACAAGTCGAGTTGTTTTTCTATTTAAATCGATTTTTTTTTGGGTCACAAAAGAATAATTTACACAGAACAACTTTCCTAAAACACAATAGTACCCTGTTAAATTGATTATGTGTCTCAAATTAGGTGTTGGTTTGCGGGACGAAAATAGATGTCATTCTCAATTGCGTTCGCTAGGTGTCACTGTTACATCAAGGTTCGATTTGTAACCCACATTTATTGTGCCGAGAAAACGGCTGTCCAGGGGGAAAACATCAATTCCCTTCGTGCCAAAAGGGGTTCAAAGTCACTTTTGAGGGTGATGTCAAAATGTAGTTTATTCTCAAAAGCTAATTTTTTTAAATATTTTACACCTCCCCCTGCTTTAACCCTGGAAAACCCAAGAAACGTTTTCTTTGGAATACTATCACCTGTGGCTCCTCGCCCTCCCGCTTTTCCCGCTTCCTTTGGTGATAAAACTAAGATGGCGCCGCGGATTTTTTTTTATAAATGCTCTTTGAACTCAGGTAGGCATTGTTAACTAAACTTTACACAGAATATATTCTACTTTTCAACTTTTTAAAGGACACCCCAAACGACCCACCCCACTTTTAAGGCCTCCCCATGTTATCGTCTTAAAGTGCATATCCCTTGACGATAAATACCATTCATTTAACTGCAAATCTGTTTTTTTATTTGTAGGTTTGTAGTTTTTATTTTGTTACAGTTGTATATATTATAAATTACGGAAATGCAGTGTTCATTTTACCTCTGAAAAGGGACTCGCATGCTCAAAAATCTATGGGTCCCGACAGAGATCTAGGGCTCCCCAAAATTTAGTGTTATCCAGGTTGAAATTGTAAATCGGCGACAAATATATAATATAAATCTATATATTTATTCAGTTTTAATCATCACAGTTTATTGGTAATACAAATCAGCTATCACTTCAGATTTTTCAGTTCAAAATATTGTACACTATACAAAATAATATTGCCGAAATATTAATCTATATATTCATGCAGTTTTAATCATCACAGTTAATTGGTAATACAAAGCAGTTATCACTTCAGATTTTTTAGTTCGTATATTCTTCATGGTTTGCTGTCACGCCATAGTTGTAATGCCTTCTCAAAGTCCAATCCATTATCACCCTCCTCATAGCATAACCAGGAATATAATTGAGTCCATTTTGGCAGAAAAGTCCTTTTCTTGCTAGTATTCTCTTGTTTATTTTCTTTCGTCGAATCGTTGGCTTCAAAACACGGGTTTTCCTTGCTTCCGAAGAATTTCTCCGCCGTTTTTTCGTGCCGGCATTATTGCCGTTGTTACCACTTTCTGTGTTATGTTTCGACTTATTACCGACACTGAAGAAATTACCAATTTTTTGTTGATTTGCACCTAATACCAATTGTTTTTACGGAGGCATACTTCTCTTTCACTCGACAACCACCAAAACAATGACGTCATCTCGAAACAACGAGATCTCGTTTGCCGAGATCGGCGCGAGACCAAAACAACAATGGCGGATCTGTCCGAAGAAAAGTTTGGAGTGCGGCAAATCTTTGTTAATAAAAAAAAAAAAAAAAAAAAGTAATCGGGGAATAATGACAATTTGGTGTCAAAAAAGTTGCGTTCCGGGGACGCACGTTGATTTGAGACTATGCGTCCCCAGCAAAAATGATGCGTCTAGGACGCAGGGACGCGGGCAAACCAGAACACTGGATATGTAGTGAATAAATAAATGTTTCTACTTTGCGGTGTTTGAGTATTCCAGGTTTTTTTGGAACGCAATACCCGAAAAAACTAAGGGATTACTGTATTTAAAAAAATGTTACTTTCCATAGAAATTACCTGGAGACCAATGTTCCCTGTAATTTTGCAGGGGTCTGAGCGTTCACACAAAGTCGGTGAGCAACGCTTGAAACAACAGTGAGCAACAGCAATCCCAAGTGTGGCAACTGAGTCATTATCAAACATGTCCAAAACTTGACATCAAGTTACATTTTGCTGAGTTTCCGGCAATGCAAAAAAAATGTTCACTTTTGAATGAATTGACTCATGTATTATTGCAAAGGTTGTACGGCCTACAAACGTCGTTTGTTTTTAAAATTCTTTCACAAAATTTCCATTTCTTTTTTTTTCTGGTATCTTTTGTGGCATAATATTAACGTTTTTGGTTGGTTGCACGATACGCAACTGTATTTAATCCATTTTGAAGTGGAAGTACAATGTTGGCAACAAGATTAACTTGGTATAATTGGAGATTATTTGAATGCAACACAAACTTTTTCTTCTTTTTCCCTGTTTTTTTCTGTTTTTTTTTAATTCCTTTAAAAAAAATCTCATTGTGTTTATTTTTTCCTAGCTGTTACTTTTTTTTCCTTTTGTTCTCTATTTACCTTTTATCCTTTGTTTCTTTCTTTTCTTTTTTTCTGTCTTTTTTCTAAATTTTTCCTTCCTTTTTCGCTTTTCACTACTTTTTCATTTTGGTATTTTTTTTTCTTTTTTGTTCTATTCCCCTTTCCTTTAAGTCATTTTGTGCATAATTTTACATAATATTCGGTCATATAGGGATGAAAGAAGCAAAAACAACCTGAAGAGCCGTTTAGGATCCGAAAGAGACGGTTCCTTTTAGTGAGCCGAGCCGAAGAAGCCATTTCTCGAAAAACTCTACTGACTTTACTCAACTTTGTTCTACTTCGACCTTGACTTCAAAATACCGCACTTAGAACACAGCGTCAGGGGAACCCTTGTAATTTTACCTTCATGCACTGTAACTTTGACCTAATTCGCTTCTTAATCAGCAATTTCGAGCCCTGATTTTTGTGAGCTGGCTAGATTTTCTTGTGCGCAGAAAAGCTCTGGGTAGTGCGCCATTGCGCACACACGCAGCTTAGAGGGAACATTGCTGGAGACCCACTTCTTTTTTGACATACTCAGAAATGCATAGCAGGCCGGATTAACCATCCCACAGGCAGTGTCTCTTAGCTAACTTTGCTGTTCTGTTTCTGCCACAGAGAGAATCCGGCACATCCGACAAGACTGATACGTTCGTCACCATCCTTTTTTTCGTCGCCGCGTAGTAATTGCCCCACAAATCACGACTGTCTGCCGCAAAGAGTGAAAAGGCGGCGGCAGGCCTCATTGACGGTAAGCCTCGTTGACGGTAAGCCTCGTCGACGGTAAGCCTCATCGACGCCCGCCGATGGGAGTGGGTTGCCATGGCCACAGATCCACTTCAAGCGTTTGAGAGCGGGATTAGTCTTAATTAACGCTAATGATCAGCCGACTCGCATGCAATTCATCGGATTGAGTTTAATGATTTCACTCCGTCATTCGGAACAGCCAATCGATGCATTTCCCTTCGAGTGAGAGCAAGTCGTGTCAAAAATGAAGATTTCCCCTCGTTGTTCATTTTGTCTATGCACTTACTATATTGTATACCCTAAATTCCGGACTGTAAAGCGCACCTGATTCTAAGCCGCACCCACCACATTTTAAGAAGATAACCGCTTTTGTACTTACACAAGCCGCACCTGTATATAAGCCGCATGCGCCCACATTAAAACATTTAACACAATCACAAAATTCACCCAAACCCGACTTTGAGTCCCACGATTGTAACTGAAAATAAAGTACACAGTCCAAAAACCACAGCCGGCAAAATGAACGAAAAATGATACCGGTACTTAAGGTTTGATGCAGACCCGCAGAGTCCGGGTCCCGTTGAAAATAATCCAAGGGGAAAAAATTTATATTTCCAAAGGTAAGGGTGGGAAAAATATATATCACCTTTACTCCACTTCCCGTCAGCCCCTGTTGTTTTCGCCCCTTCTTTTTGATTCGCCCATGGAAAACATATCAGAATAAGTCTCTAAAAAAATACATTACAAAAATATACAGTTGCAAATACATATTATACATGGTTACACATATTTACAAAGAAAGACGATACACCGAGAGAGTTTTCAAAGCTTTAATAATAAGAATATTATAACTTTCATCCCAAACCGTGCCTGTGTAGGGTAGCAAAACGCTACTACCAACACGCTCGCAACACAGTAAATGGGTCTGTTAAGAAAAACATACTGTACATGTAGAAATCACGGTAAACTGTCCTCATCTTCCTCCTTATAACTGATGTCATCAAAGTCGTCTTCCTTCAATATGGGAAAGAGACTTTGTCATATAGACGTCGTGCCACGCTCCTTTAGTCAAAAACACGCTAGCAACACGCTCACAAAGTAAAGTTTACGTGCAGTAGCTCTGTTTCCTTCTTTATCGGACTGCTCGATTGCGTTTAGCTTGAAACATGCGTCATCTTTGCATGATGAAAGGCACTGCGCTAATTTAATTTGTGCACAAGCTAAGAAGTTGCAGTCTTCCTCGGCGCATATATTCCACCGGTCTAAATCTTTCCTTTTGTACTCGAGCGCCGCTGGCGGCTGTTAGAAAAATTACATAAATTAATTACTTGATCACTGAATAAGCTGCAGGCTTGAACGTTTGGGAAAAAAGTAGCGGCTTATAGGTCCGGAATTTACGGTATGTCGCCACATGCGGCCTGCCAGATTTTTAAAAGCACCAGAGAAAAATGTGTCAAATAACGAGCTGCAATTTTAAATATGTCCACTGGGTGTCGCCAAAGCAGTTCGCCACTGTAGCTGTGTTTGGTAATTATCATTAATCAACCAGCAAACATTAAAAACCAAGTCACGGACGCGAAAAATACAACATTTGAAAAATTGGGTTAGGTCTCTTTGCAAAAGTGTTTGCTCCTCTTTGTAATAGATATGAAATATCACGCCAAACCTCCCATTATCAGGAAAACATTCTCATTAAATAACTAAAATGGTTGTGCGCTATTAAAACATAACTCGCCTTGAGAAGTTGAACCATTTTTTTGGTTGGCATTTCTCTTTTTGGCAGGGTCATTGGGACATAAGAATGGAAACCCTAAAGAGTACGAGTCCCGATAGAGACTAAAATCGTAAAATTGGGGTACGCGCAGCCCAAATGTGTACTTCTCTACATATGTATTCATCAAGATGCAAAAAAAAAAAAAATGGCGAAAACCCAAGAAAACTAGAGACTGGAAATGTCAACAAAACAAAAAGTGCCGAGTCACACTTTGAGGCATTTTTGACATGTAGAGTAACCTACCTGACTGCCTGTGCAAGATGGTGGTCATTTCTAAACTCCATCCATCCATCCATTATCTGCACCGCTTATTCTCAGTAGGGTCGCGGGGGTGCTGGAGCCCATCCCAGCCACCTTCGGGCAGTGGGCAGGGGACACCCTGAACTGGTTGCCAGCCAGTCGCAGGGCACACAGAGACAGACAAACTCACTCGCTGATTCACACCTAGGGACAATTTAGACCGGCCAATTCACCTAACAAGCATGTTTTTGGAATGTGGGAGAAAGCCGGAGTGCCTGGAGGAAACCCACTCAAGCAAGGGGTGAACATGCAAACTCCACACAGGAGAGTCAATCTCATGACCTCAGAACTGTGCCGCACACGCGCTAACCACTGCGCCGCTATGCTGCTATATCTAAACTCTTTCCCCATTTTCTTTGGTAGACAGACACACAAACAAATTTATACTCTATATAAACACTTTAAAAACAATATTATCAATCTGTTTGAATGCTATTTTTTTCACTTTTCAGTCTGCGTGAGTTTCCTCGAGTTAAATAAACTGTAGTGGGAATGAATTCCACGATCGTTTTTCTTTCTTTTCTCCGTAAATCCTCCGTTTATAAACACTACCAGAGGTTAAATATTGGTGAAGGAAATACACATTGAGGGAAAAAAACCCTCAATTGTTGTTTTATAATCATATCTTACATCCCTGAATCGTAATTTCATGGTGAGCCTTCAAAAAGACCCCCAGCCTTCTAGCTGAGGCACACTTTTTATGCCATTAATTGACTAGTCTGGGATCAAGAGATCGCAGTTCGACTCCCGGCTCCTCCGTGCTACATGTCAAAGTGTCCTTGGGTAAGACACTGAACCCCTAATGCCCCCATAAGCAAGTTAGCGCCTTACATGGCTCCACAGCTGCTATTGGGAAATGTGAAGCACACTGTAAAGCGCTTTGGGAAGTCTTGACTTGAAAAGCGCTATATAAATGCAGATCATTTCATTTCACTTGTCATTTCTTTCTGGCCAAAAATTCCGTGACTCTTTTCTCAGGTCTCTTCGACTTAACAAAGGGTCCCAAGTATTTCCCGCCTGATACACTCCATATGTTTTCTCAATTTTATGCAATTATCACGGTTTGGCTCCCTGCCCCGCCCACTTTACCATCAAATGCCAAACTCTCTCCTGGCATTTTGCTTTTGTCTTTCCACACACCATCTGTCGCTAAAACGGTCGGAGGAATCATTTTTCATAGATTAACAAAATGTCATCACCTGGTTTGTGTTCTCTACGTTTCAGATTTTGCTCAACTGAGGGACGAGTCCAAACATTTGAGTAGGTTGTTTTGTTTGTTTTCTTACGGTGCAGGGCTGGGCAAAACTTTTGATTTGGGTTAAAAATCTTTGCATAGGGCCCAAGCCGGAAGAGTAAAAAATGGCCGATTGATGTATTTAAATGTTGTATGCCAATAAAGAGTCTTTAATCTTATACCTTGGCAATACATGTATACGACGACCTATGCGGTTTAGGGATCCGTGAAGTGTTTCTGCTACTTAGAAGTTGTGTAATGCCACAGTTTTCTCCTAACCATGCTAGCCAAATATCGGTATTGATTGTTGTCTCGAGTACTGGTATCATTAGACCTTGTTTTGATACATGGTATTGCTACTACCCTAAAACCTACCTATAATTATATTAAATTTAAGTCAAGTCAAGTCATTTTTATTTGTATAGCCCTTAATCACAAAGAGTCTCAAAGGGCTTCACAGGTTATTACACAGACTATTTTTTCAGACTATTAATACACCATCCCCTGATCTGGAACCAACATGAGGGTAAGGAAAGATTTAAAAACCTCAACATGAGGAAAATGAAGAAACCTGAAGAAGGGACCGCACTATGGTATCCCCCTTTCAGGATTACCAGGCAAAAATGTTGCAATTACAAATTATACAGAGATATTGTCCACAAAAAGTATAGGTTATTCATATGCTTTAGAGTAGAAGTGTGTTTTAAGCTTAGATTTAAACATTTTCACTGAGGTTGCAGATCCAATCTCAGGGTGAAGAGCATTCCACAGCACCGGGGCCCGAATGGAGAACGCTCTCGAACCTGCGGATTTCTTTTTGGCTCTCGGGATCACCAGTTGACCGGCGCTTTCAGAACGAAGGCTTCGGACCGGAACATAGGGGGAAATCAGATCTGAAAGATATGATTTTGTATAGTACTAAGAGAACCTTGAAATCACATCTTAGGCTAACAGGGAGCCAATGCAGGTTAGCCAAAATCGGCGTGATGTGATCGGACTTTTTTGTCCTAGTTAAAAGCATCGCTGCAGCATTTTGTACCAGCTGAAGACTCTTGATTTTGGACTTCGGGAGACCGGAGAGTAGTGCATTACAATAATCGAAACGCGTGAATTATAATCTCCGCATCCGACTGAGACAGGATTTGTTTTTGTATTTGATGTACTTATGGTCTAGTATTAGTACATGGGTCAGTATTTGCATTGGTCTGGGTGCCTGCACGACTGCTTATAACATGTTTGTGATTATATCTATTTGCTGGAAGACTTTCTTTCGAACAGACATTGTTCATAAAGGCCACGCACCATGGCTGGTGAATGGTTTTTATATAAGTATATTAAGAAAAGGACTCACTTACTGTCTGGAAGGTAGAAAATGGTAATAGACACAATTGTGCCGTTTGAAGTTCAGCTCAGGCAAACGTCTGAGCCGACAGTTGCGTCGAGTCGAGCGCGACCTCACTCGTCCTCAGAGGAACTCGCGGATGTTGTTTCTCACATGGGGAAGTGGAAGCTCGGTTGATGATTTGTCACACTTTCTTTGAATTGGTGTGATTTCTGCATTGTTGCAAGCCTCAGAGTTGTTATTTCTTTTGTTTGTGTGCTGTGGGCTATTTATTCACTTGACTGGAAAGCTTGGAGGAGCCTTGAGTTTTTTTTTTGATGATGAAATGTTTCGGTCTGTTTGACCTTATTGTTTTGGTTTGGAAAAAAGTCCAAAATCAATCCCTTACTTATAAATCAAACATGTGTGAGAATGTACCAAAACTATTCGTGACATATCATTGTAATCAGGGTTGGGTAGGATTACTTTAACTGGATTACTTTCAATTACTTTTTGATGACTCTAATACCAAATATGCAAAAGAAACTAAATATGAATAAAATGACTAAATTTTGTGCAGGCTTGGGGAGTAACGGAATACATGGAACCGCAAAAATGATGTCGGCAAGCTGTTTGGATTTCTTTTAATGGTATGGAGTCATCCAAAAGTAATTGAAAGTAATCCAGTTAAAGTAACCCTACCCAACCCTGATTGTAATCTACCAAGCTACTAAAATACAGACACCTCTCCTGCTTTTTACGCTTAAAACTTTAACGTAAAAAATAACTTATATTGAGTTATGGATCAATCCAGTTTTCTTGATTACCATATTTTCTGGACTATAAGGCGCACCGAAAAAACAAATATCTTTTCAAATTTAATTGTGTGCCCCATAATCTCATCTCATCTCATTGGCCGTACCGCTTATCCTCATTAGGGTCGCGGGGGGGCTGGAGCCCATCCCAGCCATGCCCCATAATCAGATGTGCCAAATAGATCAGAAAATACAGATGGTTAAAAGTTTTGTCAATGTTTATTTTCATTTTTATTATAAAATTTGAAATACAAAAGCACTCTACCAGTGTCTGAAACTCATGACAAGAAGTTACCGGACACCAACTCTGAAAAGTTGCCTGCCCAGCCATAAAGTTGCCTGCCCCATTTTTCACAACTTGAAACACAATAAGACGACTCATCGCAAAAGAAAGAAAAACATTGTTGCAAAGTATTAAGGATTGACAATCAGAATATATAACAGAACAACACTTTGAAATTAAGTTTATTATAAATCTACTTATAACATTCGATGCATGTATATGACATCGCTGTTTTCCATCTGTCATCAGTATGGACTTGTATTTACTCATCTTCATCCACGCAGTGTTTGGTTGTGTCGTCTGCTACAAGCCACGTGAACTCCTCTTTCCAAGATGCTTTTAATGTACGTTTACATTTTGTAGCGTCATCAATTTTGTTAGCTTCTTTTGAATCTTTCTTCCAGGGTTGAGGTTTTGGCTTGATTCCTAACCACTTATCTATTTTTTGTGTTCTCTGTGCGTCTACTTGGGAAAATGATTTGCAAATGCACGACCTTATAACGCTCGGGAAAGTCCAGATGCACGAAGTTATTCGATGCAGGCTTCTGATTGGCTGCCGAGTATGCAAATTGCCAAACAAACCGAAATTCCAAAATGTCCAAACCGAACGAATATTTTTCGAAATGGGAAAAAAGCAAACGTTTGATTTAAGTATTATTTCACCTATATCCAAAACTACTGCATCTGCCTAATTGCCAAAAGACTGTGGCTGTTGTACGGCACAGCAGCACTTTTTCACAAGACTCTGTGAGTCAAATGAAAATGAAACAAAGGCGAGCTACAAAGTTAAAGACTGTTCAAAGAATTCTCACACATTTCCACTTCACCAAATCTGGCCCTCTTTTTGCAAAGTTTTGACATCCCTGATCTACTCTCTCTCTTTTCTGCAGAGTTTCACTTGTCAGTATGTCTTGTTTTTCTCCATGCATGTCCGCTGTAGGATTGTTCATATAATATATTTTTGCTGACCTTACTTTGTTTCTTGCTCTGTTAAGTACCATATTTTCCACACTATAAGGCCGCACCTAAAAGCCTTTATTTTTTTCAAAAGCTGACCATGCGCCTTATAATACAGTGCGCCTTATATGTGGATCAATATTAAGTCGCAAAGTCTTGCAACTAAGGCAAGCAGCCGCCGACTAGATTTTCCCCCGAAGGCGAAGTCGTCCGCGGTGTATGCTGGGATTTATATACCGGCGTTTCATTTCCTAACCAATGTGTCAATCATCATTTGAATCAGTCACTATTGGCTAAAATTATTCAGAGGTAAAGGGGGCGGATCCTTTTGATCATTTACAGGCTCGCATAGGCTAAAGGGGCGAAACAAAGCCTGCAATTGGCCGAAAAAGATGAATGTGAATCACACGTTGGGTTGCACTACGGCATAGAGAAAACATTTTTTACTATTCTGTATTTGTAAATATTTGACTCTCCTGGATTTACGACACTCACGGTTGTAAGAAGACCACGGTTACGTATCATTATTGAACGTGATGGCTGCAAGAGAACTTAGGTGAGCTAGGCGGCTTTATATTTTCCCGGTATCTTGTTTTAGAACGATCTTGAGGTTTCTGTGATGAGTCTATACAAATAAAAATGACTTGACTTGACTTGACTTGACTTGACTATGCACAGTAAAGAACCCCGTTTCCCTGCACAATAAAATTCTTACTTTGCTGTCCACACAGTTGCCAGCAAAAAATAAAATGGAAACTAAGAAATGTTTGGCATTTCTGGAATCCCAAGACTTTAACCTTCCGAATGATATTTGGAACGATGCATTTGAGTGATTGGTGACATCGTACAGACACTGTTTCCGTACATGTCTGAGACACGTATTTGCTTCTTTGCAAGCTTTGGGAATGTTAAGGGGGTAATAAGTTGGACTGAACTATCTGACTGTTTTGTCCACGTTCCCGTTGTAGCGCCTTATAATGCGGTGCGCCTTATGTATGGAAAATATAGGACCAAAAACTATTTTTTGGGGGTGTGCCCTATAACCCGGTGCGCCTTATAGTGCGGAAAATACGGTATGTATATCCTGTCGTGTCGGGTTCAGATCAGGGAATGGTATAATTGTAGCCCGTGCAGTCCGTTGAGACATTTTGTGATTAAGGGCGTCACAAATAAATTGGACTTGACTTGACCTACTTACCCTGTGGTCTGTTTGGTCACTGTGACTTAAAAGTGACATTGAAAAAAACAATAAAGCAGCAATGACGCAATCACTAAAAAAAAGTCAGAGTTTCCCATAAAGACTAAAAGAAGAAGGCTTGAAATGGGGATTATATGAAAGAAATTGCTCTGTGGGTGTTCCGATGTAATTGCAGAGGACTTTGTTGATTGACGTGGGCTTCATTTTAGGGTTTTGGAAGCTCCGTGGATGATTTGTTGACAAAATGACAGTGAGTACACTAAGCAGATCTGACAGCAATGTAATCATCAAAAATTGCATCTCATCTTGATTTTGTGCAAGGATGTGTGTTATATGACGCCGTGCTAATATTCCATGGGGGGGTTTACATGCAAATAAACACATACCCAAAAAATAAATCTGGAATATGGATTTATAAATAAATTCATATCATTTTATACATACAAATATGTGTGTATATATATATATATATATATATATATATATATATATATATATATATATATATATACAGTGAAGAAAATATAAAGTAAAATATTTGAACACCCTGCTATTATGCTATTTCTTCCACTTAAAAATCATGCATTGTGATTTCTGGATTTTTCTTTTTAGTTTATCTCTCTAACAGTGGACATGTACCTATGATGAAAATCTCAGACCTCTCCATAATTTCTTCACTGTATATCTATCTATCTATCTATCTATCTATTAGCATTTTTGACATCTAGAGTAACCTACCTGACTGCCTGTGTAAGATGGTGGTCATATCTAAACTCCATCCATTATCTGCACCGCTTATCCTCAGCAGGGTCGCGGGGGTGCTGGAGCCCATCCCAGCTATCTTCAGCCAGTCGCAGGGCACACAGGGACAGACAATTCGCTCGCTCATTCACACCTAGGGACAATTTGGACTGGCCAATTCACCTGATATGCATGTTTTTGGAATGTGGGAGGAAACCGGAGTGCCCGGAGGAAACCCACGCAAGCACAGGGAGAACATGCAAACTCCGCACAGGAAGGTGGGTAGCTGGATTTGAACCCATGACCTCAGAACTGTGCCGCACATGCGCTAACCACCGCATGGCGGTGCTGCCCTATATATATATTATATATATTATATATATATATATATTATCCCACTTTTCATCATGGGAATATAAAATATATTAAATGGATATATTTCATTCTTTATATTTGGACTTCACAATGCATGGATTTTCTTTTCAGATTCCGATTCCGATATACTTTATTGTCATTCTTGTACACGTGTATACAGAACGAAATGTCGATACATCTGACCCGCACAGTTTCCTTGAATGTACAGATATAAATAAAATGTTGTATTGAGTTGGAGTATTGAAGTACTAATAATGTACTAAATAATTATAGCTATATATAGGATTAAACAGTAGTGCAAAGAGTGCAAGAGGAGCAGCTAACCAGATGTGCAAAATGGGCAGTCAGGTAAACAAGTCAAAAGTTCTTTGACAAAATCGCTAAATTTTCACACATTGTAAATATGCGGAGTGAGGCACGCAATTGTCTTTTCTCATGGCAGATGGCGATAGTGAGACCAAGGATCCTAATTTGGCGCACACCTCGGCCCAGATCGAGAAAACAAGTGATAATATTAGCAAGCTAACAGCAAGTCAAGCCATCCAGTAATTTTTTTCTTGTCGCACGGACTTTTTTCTTAATAGAGGATTACCGATTCAGTATATTGGTGTTTTTATTCAAAGGAGCAGCACACAGACTTCATTAAAAGCAGGGTTGGGTAGGGTTACTTTAACTGGATTACTTTCAATGACTTTTGGATTACTCCAATACCAAATATGCTAATAAAAGACAAAAGAAACTAAATGACTACATTTTGTGCAGGCTTGGGGAGTAACGGAATACATGGAACGGCAAAAAATGATGTTGGCAAGCTGTTTGGATTGATTTTCATTTTGTTTCTGTCGCATTTTATGTTCGTTTTGCCGGAGATCAAAGAGATCAAAGCCAGGAGAGAAAGCTTACCACCTGTTGTGAGTCATCATTTTTTTCTGTGTCAGGGGCGGAAAACTGGTCGGTAGCTGGGACTGGGAGA
This sequence comes from Urocampus carinirostris, assembly GCF_059441175.1. NCBI lineage: Eukaryota > Metazoa > Chordata > Actinopteri > Syngnathiformes > Syngnathidae > Urocampus > Urocampus carinirostris. The sequence goes on from NC_142366.1 coordinate 26,759,439, forward strand.
GCAAGACGTGGTCAGGGTCGGACACGAGTCGTAAGCCGGGACGGCAGAGCAGACGTGGTCGATATCAAAACAGGTTGTAGCGGGAGACAAACAGTAGCAAAAACGGGACAGGCGTGAGTCTGGGTCGAAAAAGGGCTTGCCGTGTAAAAACAGAAATTCGCAGACGGACCGACAACCGGGGATTGACAGGACAGGGTGGGGAAGCCAATCTGTCAACAAGCTGCAACTGTCGCCACATGGGCGGGGCCAATTGGGCGCCATGGCAACCGTGACACAATTAACTCTTTTGAGGTAACCGCTGCCTCTAGGGTGCCTCCAGAACGTGGGAGAGTCTGTAAAGATCGAGGTCATAAGAGAAATAAATTCATTCCTGCCATGTGTAGGAGTCGCCCGTGGGTTGAAAGTTCTTATTTTCATCTTCACTGACTTACCGCCGTGGCTGTGTTTATTTTGGAAGACGAGACGGTCTCCATGTTGATGGATGCGGTGGCTAACCATTGTGAGTAAATAGGCAACACGGGAGGTATTACAAGGACTTGTCGTCTTGGGCGTTCGGTCGAGTTGAGGTAGTGATTTGCAACCGCCACCCCCTAACAGATTTCTTGCCGAGCATCCTTTTGTGTAGACCAGGGGTGTCGAACTCAATTTACCTCGGGGGCCACAGGATAGAACAAACATTCTCTCAGGGGCCGGACTGGTATATAAGAGAGAAAGAAAGAGAAAGAAACAAGACAAAGCGAAGGAGAGAAAAAGAGGGTGGGACAAAGAAAGAGAGAAAGGGAGAGAGAGAAAGAGAAAAAAAAGAGAGAGAGAGAACGTGAAACGTGAGAAACAAGAGATAAAGACAAATAATGAGAGAGGAGGAAAGAGAGAGAAAGAAAGAGAGAGAAAGAAAGATATCCAAAGAGAAATAGAAAGACAGAAGGAGAGAAAAAAACAGAGAGAGAATGGGAGAAGGAGAGAATGGGAAAGCAAGAGAGAGAGAAAGAGACAAGAGAGAGGGAAAAATGAGAGAGCAAAATAAGAAAGAGAGAACAAAATAAGGTAAAAAGACAGAGAGAGAAAGAGACAAAGAGAAACAAAGAAAGAGAAAAAGAGAGACACTGAAAGTGAAAGAGAGAGACAGCGAGAGAGAAAAAGGGAGGGGAAAAAGAGCGAGAGAGAGAGAGAGAAATACGAGTACAGTGTCTTTGTTCGAGGCACCTGGCTTTGGCAACATCAAGTTGACATATTTCAACCTGCAGCTTGTTTTTCTCTTGCGCTTCTCTGAGCGCTGTCTCGCCCGCCGGATTCAATCCCTTAGCGGGCCTGATCTGGGCCCCGGGCCACATTTTTGACACCCCTTTGTGTAGACAATCAGATGCAAACGTGTTTGACATTCAGCTTGGTTTATCCGAATAATCTATTGAAAACAAAATGCCAGACGAGATCGGCGTCGTTGTGACACTACATTGTGGAGTGAAAGAAAGTCCGTCTTTTTTTAAAGAAGCGGCTTTTTCGGCTCAACTCATTAAAGAGAGTTGGCTCTCAAACGGCTCACTTGCTTTGATGCATTATATTACGAATGATTATGTTGTATAAATAAGTTAAGAAAAAAAGGAAGTATAAAAGGAGAAAATGAAAAAAGACAAGTTTGTGGTTATCCCTTTAATCGGCATATTACCAACAATAATTTGATGCAGAAAATGAATTCATAATTTGATGGTTAAAACGGAATGAATATATAGATTCATATTATACATTTGTCGCCGATTTACGATTTCAACCTCGATAACACTCAATTTTGGGGAGCCATAGATCTCTGTTGGGACCCATAGATTTTTGAGCATGCGAGTCCCCGGGACCCATCACTTTTCGGAGCTAAAATGAACACTGTAAATGTGTTTCCACTTTGGTCAAAGGATAATGAAAAACTAAAAGTAGGTAAAAGATTTAAGTTTGTATCCTTGGCATTTTAAGTCTGCAGGTGAATTCAGGCCAGACTTTTGATTGTGTTTGTCCTAATGACTCAAATTGGAGATTCACCACAAGCTGTCGAGAGATCAACCATCGCACATCAACCCACACAGCCCAAAGTGATCCTCTTAATCTTTCCCGGAGGTGTTGATGTGATTGAAGTATTCGCTCTGCTAAATCCCACAGCACTGGAAAATTAGGAAACCTTTGAATTAAAAAACACAAAAAACTGAGTATGGAGATGCAAATAACTTTTGTGGGAATCCATTAGCAGTCTTTTGTTGGTCTTAGCCTTTACATCTCTTTGTTGTTTTTGTTGCGGGATTATTTTTCTCCGACATCTGAGATGGATTTGAACAATTAAGCACAGTGACCTCTCCTTGGTGAACCTCTTTTATTAGATAAATGCATCTGCACATTCTCAAACACTTTGCACCTTTGTCCTCAACAGCAAAAGTATCAACTGTTTCTTTATGTTCACGCTGAGCACAAAAACCCTCTGGAAGGTAATTACCACAAATTATTTGTGCGTTGTAATTGTTGCGATTGTTCATTATGATAAATTCAAGTTAATCGCCAAAAAGGTTCTACTCGACCATAATCTGTTCCAGAACCCTGTTCGAAAACCGATTTGTTCGATCACCAAAATCATTTTTCCCATTAAAAACAATGTAAATCGTTTTAATCCGTTCCAACACCCTGAATGTTTACCTTGAATGTTTAACGTAAACGTGAAGCTAACCTAGGCTAATCGTACGTTCGCGTCATCGTAATCTTCAGTACGAAAGATTACGCTAACATGAACGTGTAAAAATAAAAAAAATCAGGTCGTTTACAAGTCATTTAGCACCCGAATCTCCACAACAAGTGGTGAGCGGTTCATTGGAAAGGGGGCTGTGTTCCAACACCCTGAATGTTTACCTTGAATGTTTAACGTAAACATGAAGCTAACCCAGGCTAATCGTACGTTCGCGTTATCATAATCTTCCGTACGAAAGATTACGCTAACATGAACGTGTGAAAATTTAAAAAAAAGGATAAAGAATTATGCATAGGATTTCTTACCTTTGTGGTGGTCAGCAGAAGGCGCAGGTGGAGGGTGGGGAGAGGATCAGAAACTCGCACACCTCCTTCATATTTGGCTATTATTTATTTCTTAAATGCAATAGTTGTACGTACTACTTTTCTTTTTTCACCTGTAGCAACTTTGCCGCTTGCACTGACTTTCTTCGGAGGCATAATTAGGGGCTAAAAGACTTCGTACACCTATATTAAAAGCGAAAGCAAAACGAAACACGTCCGCACGCGATAACAGTCGGTCACGAAAAGAGCGATCTACACCCGTACGCCGCCCAGCATCGCACCCTAGCGTACGCACTCACGCATTACCGGCGTTCGAACTCTCATTTGACCGAACAGCGAAGCAAGAATTTCTCGAAATTTTTGGTCGGACTCCGATTTGTTCGAACTGAGAGGTATTCGAAAACTGAGGTTCCACTGTATGTCTATACTAAGTTGCTTTGTGTTTTCCTAATTAAAACCGAGTGTTTTCATCTTAATTGAGCTTGTAGAAATAAATAAAACATATTGGATTCAATTGAATACAAGTAAAAACATGTTCAATTTAAAAGCATTTGTGGAAAGAGATGGTTCCACATGAGGAGGAACGTGCAAGTACTTTTGCTTTAGCTCGCTCATTCTCTCCAGACTCTAACATCAGAACACCGCTCGACTCTCATCACATCACCCAGATGGTAAATTTGATTGGTTGCGTGTTTTTCCAGGAACGGTTACAGAGACGTGTCCATTAGTTGATTTGTCTTGAGGGAAGGTGGTGGATGGAGCGCCTACACATCATGTCAACAACCAAGAAGTATAAAGGTGAATTTAATTAGAACAGCACTTGCGGCGAGTGACCAGCCTTTGCCCGTATCAGTACTCAACATTTGTCGGACTGAGTGCGGCTAATGAGAGGTTTCGTTTACAGAGAATCGTTTGATTGAAATTAGCCCCGATATAGAGCTAGCATACCAGTAGGCAGTGTTCCCTCTAAGCTGCGCGCTCGGACACTCTCAGCGCACAAGAAAATCGAGCCAGCACAAAAAAATAAGGGCTCAAAATGACTAATTAAGAAGCAAATTAAGTCAAAGTTACAGTGCACAAAGGTAAAAATACACGGGTTCCCCTGACGTTGTGTCCTAAATGCGGTATTTTGAAGTCGAGTAAAGTTGAGTAAAGTTAGTACAGTTTGTCGAGAACCGGCTTCTTCGGCTCGGCTCACTAAAAGGAACCGGATCTTTCGGGTCCTAAACGGCTCTTCAGGTTGTTTTTGCTTCTTTAATCTCAACATGACCAAATATTATGTAAAATTATGCACAAAATGACCTAAAGGAAGGGGGGAATAGAACAAAAAAGAAAAAAATACCAAAATGAAAAAGTAGTGAAAAGCTGAGAAAAAGGAAGAGAAAAAAAGAAGGAAAAATTTAGAAAAAAGCCAGAAAAAAAGAAAAGAAAGAAATGTAGGAAAAAAGTAAATTGAGAACAAAAAGAAAAAAGCAACAGCTCGGAAAAAATAAACACAATGAGATTTTTTTTAAAGGAATTTGAAAAAAAAGTTGAAAAAAAAACACGGAAAAAAGAAGAAAAAGTATGTGTTGCATTCAAATAATTTCCAATTATATAAAGTGAATCTTGTTACCAACATTGTACTTCCACTAAAAAATGGGATTAAGTACAGTTCTGTATCTTACAACCGACGAAATAAGCCCCCAAAAATGTTAATATTATGCGACAAAATATATCAGGAAATAAAAAGAAATCTTGTGAAAGAATTGTAAGAAGAAATGACGTTTGTAGGCCGTACAACCTTTGCAATAGTACATGAGTCAATTCATTCAAAAGAGAAAAATAATTTTGCATTGCCGGAAACTCGGCAAAATGTAACGTGATGTCAAGTTTTGGACATGATTGATAATTAATTATCTTGCCACACTTGGGATTATGGTTGCTCACTGTTGTTTGAAGCGCTGCTCACCGACTTTGTGTGAACGCTCAGACCCCTGGAAAATTACAGGGAACATTGCCAGTAGGTGGTGGGAGGAGCTTTGAGTTGAAGGATCCATGAGCCCAAAATTAATACCTAACGCTGAATGTTTTCGCTCCGAGTCAACCGTGATGCTTCCATTGGATTTCGAGTAGCAACTCCATTGACCGGGTTGGTAGGAGTCCAGGGATTTGCCTGCTAATGGAAGCTGAAAAAACACTCTGGGCAGGGTGGGACCGCAGAATGCATTATGGTGCAGCTATGCAACAATCAATATGTAGCAAACAGTACATGCCATGCATAAAAAAGTCATACTAATATGGTTGGCTATGGCCGGTGTATACAGTTTTCCGTTACCGTGATTTGGTCTTTGGCTAGAATTTGACACAATCCCCCTTAGTCCCGGATGAGATTTAATCTCACAACCCCTAGTTCTTGAGATCAGTCATCTAATCACTGAGCTACAAGCCAGAAAACACTATCATATTCATTTTAAAATATTCAAATTAAGCTTATTCAACGCCATACAATTAGGTCCCTAACACCCAGAGTAGAGTTCAAAGATGTAATTAAAAAAGCCAAGAGTGACTAAATAAACCACCGGGACATTAAATTCCCATTACTGGTTGTTATTAAAATTTACCTTGAATTACCAATCACCTGAATTGGGGCACAATAGAAGGAAAGGGCCCTGCGACTGGCTGGCAACCAGTTCAGGGTGTCCCCTGCCCACTGCCCAGAGATGGCTGGGATGGGCTCCAGCACCCCCCCGCGACCCTACTGAGGATAAGCGGTTCAGATAATGGATGGAAGGAAAGGAAACCTTCGTCAAGGTTGAACTCATGACTCCTGGTTTATGAGACTAGTGCTCTAACCCCTGAGCTACAGAGTAAGAAAGCATTGGAATATTGATTTAAGAATAGGCAACTGGTCAAGTAGACATATGCTACTCACCTGTGCGGAGTTTGCATGTTCTCTCCGTGCTTGCGTGGGTTTCCTCCCACATTCCAAAGATATGCGTGTCAGGTTAATTGGCCGGTCTAAATTGTCCCCTAGGTGTGAATGAGTAAGATAGCTGTCTGTCTATGTGTCCTGCGACTGGCTGGAAACCAGTTCTGGGTGTCCCCTGCCCACAGCTGGGATGGGCTCCAGCACCCCCGCGGCCCTACTGAGGATAAGCGGCGCAGATAATGGATGGATGTGATTTAAGGGGATTGCGGTAATCCTTGCAACACTGCATAAACAGGTTCACATTAAATGTCTGTGAATTGGATAAGTGAATATGGAATGTTTTCATGAAGCTAAAACTTTTTAAGTACACCCCATTAAATGTCCATTTTCCTTCCTTACGGCAGACGCAAATACAAGGTGTCCCCCCCCCCCCAAAAAAAAAACATTTCTGCACAGTCTGACTTTGGATAACCTATAGACCTTTTAAAGATGAAATGTTCAGAAAACATTCCCAGAATGTGAAAAGAAAGCTGAAGTGTTCGGAGACCCGTGTGAGGAACTCTTTGCATTTGAGCTTTATTTTCATATTTCTGGAATATTTTCAGAACGTTTCTGTTCGAATGTAAGCCCGGTATCCGCAAATCTTACCGCATAATCTAATCTGAAATAGATCATAGGTTAATCCATCAATTTTCTGCGCCGCTTATCCTCAAAAGGGTCACGGGGGTGCTGGAGCCCATCCCAGCTATCTTCGGGCAGTGGGCAGGGGACACCCTGAACTGGCACACAGACAGGTCACTCGCTCTTTGACACCTAGGGGAAATTTGGACCGGCCAAATAACCTGAAATGCATGTTTTTGGAATGTGGGAGTAAACCCACGCAAGCATAGGGAGAACATGCAAACTCCACACCGGAGGTTCGAATTCATGACCTCAGAACTGTGCCGCACACATGCTAACCACTGCGCCGCCGTGCTGCCCTACTTTATCTCAATTACTTTTAATTAAGGTTTTAAGGTCCGGTGTGCTATATTTGATCACTAGATGGAACTGTATTGTTTCAGGAAAATTAAAACCAATGCCAAGAGCCCAGCGTAGCAGCAAGATGCTAGACAAACGTGGCAGCGACTTCAAGGTAGGGATTCCACTATGCAAAGTAAATACTAATCTCCCAACTTATTTTATAAAAATAACATTGGTATGATTGTTAATGTATTTTTGCCTAATATTCAAATCAATGTTTTTTTTACCGAATTAATATTTTTTGTACCTCTATAATACACTACATATTACACCCTGTGCTTTTGATTTATAAATAAATACATTTATCCAATAATTCTGGATATTTAATAACCTAGGGATGAAATGCTCCCTTTATGAACAAATATACGATGAAATATAACTTGTGCATGTAATGCACGTTTATGGAGAACATGCAAACTCCACACGGAGAGGCTCTGGTTGGAATTCAACCCTGGATCTCCACACCGTGGGGCTACATGCTAACCACCCAGAGGTTAATTGGCTATTTAATGTAAAAGTTTGTACACGTCGGGACTAAAAACCATTACAAATTCGGATTTTTCAATAAAAGTTTATTCCCTCTCAAAACTTTGCCTACCCGTTAACAGGGTTGGGTAGGCTTACTTTAACTTGATTACTTTCAATTACTTTTGGATTACTCCAATACCAAATATGCTAATAAAAGACAAAATAAATTAAATATGGATAAAATGACTACATTTTGTGCAGGCTTGGGGAGTAACGGAATACACGGAACGGCAAAAATGATGTTGGCAAGCTGTTTGGATTTCTTTTCATTTTGTTTCTGTCGCATTTTATGTTCGTTTGCCCGGAGATCAGAGATCAAAGCCAGGAGAGAAAGCTTACCACGTGTTGTGAGTCATAATTTTATTCATATTTAGTTTCTTTTGTCTTTTATTAGCATATTTGGTATTGGAGTCATCCAAAAGTCATTGAAAGTAATCCAGTTCAAGTAACCCTACCCAACCCTGCCCGTTAAACATAAATATTTCAGAAAGCCGAATCCGGCATCTAAAGTTTTGTGTTGCTGCTGATAAACACGCTAGACAAACCATATGTTAGCAAAGAAACTTTAAGTGTCCGGGCGGATTTATTAAAAACATTCCAATGCTCAGATGTTTTGGAGATTTGTTGGAATCTTATAAAAACATAAGCAACCACACTTAATGAGGTGTCATGACAAAAGCAAGGAAGTGTCTCTTTTAATAGTGTTTTATTGTAAACAACGCTATCAGTACCCCGCGCTAATTATTAGGTTATTGCTTTTTTATAGCTATCCTAATTTGGCCCCGGAGTTGTTTATGCAAGCCGCATTATCCCCCGCAGATAAGCGTGTATTATTGCCAGCTACAGTAATCTAATCAATATTAATTACGACCGTATTAAGGATTCGCAAAGCTCCTTATCATCCATCAGACAGAGTGCAGCGCCTTACATCACAATTGGCCACCGCAGGCCACCATCCATCTTCACATGCTTTTGAATGTTTGAATAAAGTACAGGGTTTTCTGGAGATATCGTTTAGAGAACTGGCTCTTTTTGCTCAGCTCACTGGAAAGAGCCGCATATTCGGCTCCCAGGCGGATTCTTTTGTTTTTTACTGATATAATAACAATAATAATAAAACATCATGCACCAAGTTAATTTAATCTTGAAAGTGTATTATACTACTATATGAAAACAGCATTGTATCATAACCAAATCGTCTATATTAAGCAAATAACAGTCACGAGAGCCGTCGAGAGAGAGAGAGCGAGGGAGAGAGAAAGAGAGGGAATTACAGAGAGAGAAAAAGATAGAAGAAAGGAGGGAGAGTAATTGAGAAAGAGAGAAAGAGGAAGAAAGAGAGGGAAAGAAAGACAGAGAAAGAAGGAGGAATAGAGAGAGAAAGAGCAAGAAAGGAAGACAGAGTGATATAATGAGAGCGGGATAAAAACAAAGATATAGATAGAAAGATATATAGTGAGAAAAGGTTGGAGAAAGAGTGAGAAAGAGAGAGAATGAGAGACTAAGATGAAAAGATAGTGAGGGAGCGAGAAAGAGAAAGATACAGAGATAGAGAGAAAGAGAGAGCTAGAAAGAGTGAGGGGAAGAGGAAAAGAGAGACAAAAGAGAGAGAGAAAGAGAGTTGGAGAGGGGGGACTATCGTGTGAAAAAAGAAGAAGAGGAGAGAGAGACAGACAAAGAGAATGAGAGAGAAAGAGTAGAGCGGGAAAGAGAGAAAGTGCGACAAAGAGAAAGAAAGACGAGAGAGAGAGAGAATGAGAGACAGAATGAGAGCAAATGAGAGAGAATGAGAGAGAGAATGAGAGACTAAGAGATGAAAAGATAGTGAGAGAGCGAGAAAGAGAAAGATACAGAGATAGAGAGAAAGAGAGAGCTAGAAAGAGTGAGGGGGAGAGGAAAAGAGAGACAGAAAAAAAGAGAGAGAGAAAGAGGGAGTGGGAGAGAGAGGGGTACTATAGAGGTAAAAAAAAATAAGAGGAGAGAGAGACAGAGAATGAGAGAGAATGAGGGAGAATGAGGGAGAATTGGAGAGGGGGACTATAGAGTGAAAAAAGAAGAAGGGGAGAGAGAGACAGACAAAGAGAATGAGAGAGAAAGAGTAGAGTGGGAAAGAGAAAGTGCGACAAAGAGAAAGAAAGAAAGAAAGACGAGGAGAGAGAGAGAGAATGAGAGCAAATGAGAGAGAGAGAATGAGAGACTAAGAGATGAAAAGATAGTGAGAGAGCGAGAAAGAGAAAGATACAGAGATAGAGAGAAAGAGAGAGCTAGAAAGGGTGAGAGAGAGAGAGAGGAAAAGAGAGACAGAAAAAAAAAGAGAGAGAAAGAGGGAGTGGGAGAGAGAGGGGTACTATAGAGGTAAAAAAAAATAAGAGGAGAGAGAGACAGAGAATGAGAGAGAATGAGAGAGAATGAGAGAGAATGAGGGAGAATGAGGGAGAATGAGGGAGAATGAGAGACAAAGAGAATGAGCGAGAGAAAGAGAGAGACAAAGAGAATGAGCGAGAGATAGAGAGACAAAGAGAATGAAAGAGAGAGAGAGAGAGAGAAAAAGAGAATGCAAGAGAAAGAATAGAGCGAGAAAGAGAGAAAGTTCGACTGGGAGAAAGAAAGACAAGGAGCGAGAGTGAGACAAAAAAAGAAAGAGACCGAGACAGTGAGAGACAAAGAACATCAAGAGCTAGAAAGAGACAGAGACAGCGATAGAAAGAGAGAGCCGGTTAGACAAAAAGAGAGAGCGTTTTAAAGTGAGCCGGCTCCCTTTTGCGAGCCGGCTCCCGTCTCATCGAGCCGTTTAGTTTGGGAACGACACATCCCCACCATAAAGTCGAGCTGACCTTTACTGGATGAGTCAGGAGTCTCCGTCTTGCTCCTCAAGCAGTGAGTCAGCTGACAATTATTCCCAATAACGTCTTGCCGACCCCAACAGGAGTCACTCAAGATGCAGCCGAGGATAACACTTTTTACCCATGAATGCAAACCTTCCCTGTCCTTTTAACTTACCAGTGCTGATTGAAAAAAAAGAGATAATATTCCAAAAAAATCTTGTTTTCTATTCTCCCTGGGTGAACTTTTATGTCCTTCTACGCCGGATAAATCCTGGATTTTACAGACTACGGGAATTTTTTCATTGACTAATTTGACTGCCTTTTCACAGACAGACCAGATGTATTCAAATTATGGCCCAGGGACCATTTACGGCCTGACAAGCATTTTCCAATGACCCACAGAACAATGTCTCTATATACGATGGTTTCAGGTTACGAAGTACCTGAACAGGAAAATATTGCCTCTCGTTACAAGTCTAGGTACTAGTTTCGGATACAAAGTCAAAAATACACTACGGTTTGCGCTGCTATTCGCTTCAAATCTGCCTGGCAACCCAGCATGCTTTTCGTGTCACCGTCACAGTTCAGAGTTCAGAGACGAGTGGGAGGAGGGGCAAGACGCAGCTATCATTCATCCATTATCCGTCCACTATCTGCACTGCTTATCCTCAGTAGGCTCGTGGGGGTGCTGGAGCCCATCCCAGTGGGCAGGGGACAACCTGAACTGGTTGCCAGCCAATCGCAGGGCACACAGGGACAGACAATTCTGACCGTCCAATTAACCTGACATGCATATTTTTGGAATATATATATATATATATATATATATATATATATATCGTTTTATGTCTACTGTGTGGTAATCTTATTTCAACATGTATTTGTTTCATGTTATGATGCTCCTTTATGGTTTATTAAGAAAAAATCCATATTGTACTTTTGCGGAGTTTGGAACAGATTAGCGTATTTATATTCAAAATGTGTCTCTACTTATGAAGTTTTCAGATTAAGAAGCTACTCCAAGAATGAATCACTAAATAGAGATACCACCGTAACATTTATAGACGGTCCCTGACTTACGACCATTCGACTTATGAAAAACGGTAGATACGAATATTTTTTTGGGGACGTCGAAAAATATCCGGACATTGTTTTAAGTTAGATTTTGTATTGTGTGCACAATTTTCCAAGTACAGGACAGTACTGTAGTGCTTCTTTCCACCACTACTGACGTGTGGGGCTGTGAGAGCTCACCCGGCATCCACCCCGAAGAAGAAATCCGCTTCCTCTTCCTAGTTTGAATACTCGTGCATCCATTCAATATGGTTGGTGTAAAGTATCAAGTAGAGGCGAGCTGTTTCATTTGAAATGAAAGTGAAATAAGAAAGATTGATCCGGTTGAGAAAATGGTTGGATCGCTTTTTTTCGGCCACTTTCTACCACGGAGGAGGAAATAGCCCAACTCCTGAGGCCCATCTTCCAAAAATAAGTTAAACTCAACTTTATTTATCTTTATAGAGCATATTATTTTATGAAATGTTTATTTTTTTAGTAATCAAAGTGCGACTATTTTTCTACCTATTTACGTATTTTCGGTTGAGTGGGATTTCTAATCCACACCGATTTATAGTCCGGAAAATGCTGTGTTCATCAAAAAATCCAGCCTGAAGAAACCATACTGAAGCACGTGGCAGTGTCAAGGAACCGATGTGTTGTTTTTTTTCAACGCAAAATTTTGATGTGCACGTTCAAACTGAGCGAGGTCAGTGCTATTCCGCGTGTGCCAGGTTTAATGCATTTTATTAAGCTAAATGAGTGATGCCGGAGAGCTGGTGTCACCCCGGTCCACGCAGGTGTTTGGATTTTTAAGCAAGGTTGGTGTGCTGAAAGGTCAAACTCATTGCCGCGTGTCTTTGATATTTGCCAGGCAAATCACCTTCAACTGGATTCTATCTCTCAAAGACCCACACACATATGCACAAACACACTCCCAAGAGAGAAGTGCTGAAAATCCAGAGAAGGAAAATTACTGCTCTTTGTAACGAACAAGCAGTGGTGGGCCATCAGGACCCGCAACGCCTTCTCTACTGACCTATAAATATATCCAAATCATGTCACGCTAACTATATTTTGTCCAGGGTTAGGTAGGGTTACTTTAACTGGATTACTTTCAATTACTTTTGGATGACTCCAATACCAAATATGCTGATAAAAGACAAAAGAGACTAAGTATGAATAAAATTATGACTCACAACACGCGGTAAGCTTTCTCTCCTGGCTTTGATCTCTTTGATCTCCGGCAAAACTAACATAAAATGCCACAGAAACCAAATCAAAATAAATCCATCATTTTTGCCGTTCCATGTATTCCGTTACTCCCCAAGCCTGCACAAAATGGAGTCATTTTATTCATATTTAGTTTTTTTTGTCTTTTATTAGCATATTTGGTATTGGAGTAATCCAAAAGTAATTGAAAGTAATCAAATCAAAGTAACCCTACCCAACCCTGCGTTTGTATTTGATTTAAGCTAGCAGTGGACATTCCTTCTGATACTCGTGTTTCCGTCAACGCAAAGTCTGATCGGCTAAACCAACAGCTTTATTGACCTTTATTTTAAGCCTCAGGGCCTGCAGAACTTTATTTTTTGAATTTTATTCATATTTAGTTTCTTTTGTCTTTTATTAGCATATTTGGTATTGGAATAATCCAAAAGTAATTGAAAGTAATCCAGTTAAAGTAACCCTACCCAACCCTGGTAATATTGAATTATGATTATCTGTGGAAAACATCTCAAAACAGGATCTTCAAGGAACCAAGCAGTAGAGGTTCTGTGACTACTGGATAAGACACGGAAGTCCGCACGATGCTCCTACAATCTTGACAGTAACTTTCTCCTGAACTTTACGGGATTAGAAGTCCTCACCACTTTGGCTCTTGTTGTTTTAACACGCTGAAAATCAGATGTCACCCTCTCCGAAGACATGAATATTTAATATAGAAACATATGGTTGTCATCGGAGGAGGTCAGTGCTCCAGGCAGAGCTAGGACTGTTTTCTGTGGCCAAGCATCTGCCCTTCACTCTTTACACAGCAAGATTGTATGTGACAAGGAGATGATCCCAGGCAGCCAATGCAAAAGCCCCGAATCGTTGCGTCATTTGAACTTTGGCGCAAATGTCATCCCGCAGCAGGTCTCAAAACGAAACAATCTTTTGATCGTAGTTAGGTACTGAAGTACAAATATACTGTAAAGGGTCTTTTTAGTTTTGTGAACTTTCTACAAGTGGTTCACTGCCAAAGACCTCCACCGATGATCATTTACGTCTTTTTCTTTATCTCATCTCATTAGCTGCACCGCTTATCCTCAGTAGGGTCGCGGGGGTACTGGAGCCCATCCCAGCAATCATCGGGCAGTGGGCAGGGGACACCCTGAACTGGTTGCCAGCCAATCGCAGGGCACACAGGGACAGACAACCTGCTCGCTTATTCACACCTAGGGACAATTTGGACCAGCGAATTCACCTGGAATGCATGTCTTTGGAATGTGGGAGGAAACCGGAGTGCCCGGAGGATACCCACGCAAGCACGGGGAGAACATACAAACTCCGCACAGGAAGTCCGGTAGCTGGATTTGAACCCACACAGGAGGTTCCCAAGACATTAGAACTGTGCCTGCACATGCGCTAACCACTGATGCCCCTTTTTCTTAATAAAAATCAAAAATCTTAATTCTGTAATATTTCACCACTAGATGTCGCTGCCTTATGTCGTGAAACCAAAACGACTGTGCAAGAAGAACAAGGGAGAATACAAACTTTTGAGTGACAAAACTGCACCATTTTTCTTCTCCCATTTTGCACAGGCTTTCATGAGATTTTGGGGTCTTTGGGTACACGTAGCAGCAAGCCTTATTGACCTACGAGTATTTTAAAAAAAAAAATCACTTTTATATAAAACTATCCAATATCCGGTATCGATCCAGTCTGTCCCGTCCTGTCTGGTATCTTTCTCGTGTATCCAGTATTGGGTATTGATCCCGTCTGTCCTGTCCTGTCCGGTATTTTGCTTGTGTATCCAGTATCCGGTATCGATCCCGCCTTTACCGTCCTGTCAGGTATTTTGCCCCAGTATCCGGTATCATTCTCGTCTGTCATGTCCAGTCCGGTATCTTGCTCGTGTATCCAGTATCTGGTATCGATCCCGTCCGTCTTGTCCGGTATCTTGCTCGTGTATCCAGTATCCGGTATTGACCCCGTCTGTCCCGTTTTGTCCGGTATCTCGCTCCAGTATCCAGTATCCGGTATCGATCTCGTCTGTCCCATCCTGTCCGATATTTTGCTCGTGTATCCAGTTTCCGGTATTGATCCTGTCTGTCCCGTCCTGTCTGCTATCTGCTTGTGTATCTTGTATCTGGTGTCGATCCCGTCTGTCCTGTCCATTTTTGATCTCGTCTGCCTCTGGCCTGCTGTTTCCCTGCGTCTGACTTCTCTGTCTCACTTCTTCCGCCCAGCGATCGCCGAATTTCTGTTCACGCGCATGACTGGCCCATTTCTGTAAAATAAAGCTTGTGTGAAAATGTTACGCGTCTGGGTCCACCATCTGTTCGGGTTCTGACACACCATCCTCCCCCCCAGGATCTCAATGATGGCCTTAACTGTTAAATCTAGAAAATAATTGTTTTCATTGTCATTTGTTACAACTTAGTGTAAATTGTTTACAATGAGATTTGACCAAGGGCAGCACGGCGGGGAAGTGGTTAGCGCGTGTGCGGCACAGTTCTGAAGTTGTGAGATCAAACCCCCTGTGTGGAGTTTGCATGTTCTCCCCGTGCTTGCGTGGGTTTCCTCCGGGCACTCCGGTTTCCTCCCACATTCCAAAAACGTGCATGTGGGGCCCACGGTGCAGAGGTCCAGGGTTCAAATTCAGCTGTCAGCCTTCCTGTGCAGGGTTTGCATGTTCTCCCTGTGCTTGCATCGGTTTCCTCCGGGCACTCCGGTTTCCTCCCACATTCCAAAAACGTGCATGTGGGGCCCACGGTGCAGAGGTCCAGGGTTCAAATTCAGCTGTCAGCCTTCCTGTGCAGGGTTTGCATGTTCTCCCTGTGCTTGCATCGGTTTCCTCCGGGCACTCCGGTTTCCTCCCACATTCCAAAAACGTGCATGTGGGGCCCACGGTGCAGAGGTCCAGGGTTCAAATTCAGCTAGCAGCCTTCCTGTGCAGAGTTTGCATGTTCTCCCCGTGCTTGCATGGGTTTCCTCCCAAATTCCAAGAATAAATATATGCATGTAAATATTATATATATATTATATATTCATTTACTCTTTTTGGCTCTTGAAAAACTGATCCAATGACGTCTGCTTTTGCCGGGCTTTGACAATTTTCAGGTAATCCGCGAGGCAGAAGTCGCAATAAACACTTTTTTCGAGTGATTCCTTTCCAAAAATTCCGAGATTTCATGGAATTATGCTAAAATGTCTTTAATTTAGTCTGATTAAATGATGGCGGCACGGCGGCTGGGGGGAGTTTGCATGTTCTCCCCGTGCTTGAGTGGGTTTCCTCCGGGCACTCCGGGTTCCTCCCACATTCCAAAAACATGCATGTCAGGTGAATTGGCCGGTCAGAATTGTCCCTAGTGATTTGTCTGTCTCTGTGTGCCCTGCGACTGGCTGGCCACCAGTTCAAGGTGTCCCCTGCCCTCTGCCGGAAGACAGCAGGGATCGGCTCCAGCACCCCCGCGACCCTACTGAGGATAATGGATGGATTGATAACGGCGAAGATAGTGCTGTCGAGTATTTGTGGGAATGGACAAACAACTCAGGCAAAGTCCTTGCTGCTCATGACTGAACTGTAGCGACAAGGTCTTAAAGCACAATATCCTTTTAAATCAAATCTATACTTCTCCGTGTTAGAGCGATGTTCTTTCAGTTCAGGGATTTTTACCCTCAAGACTAATGACTTTGATGCATTGTTGAGTATAAAATCCAATAAATTAAACAACGCCACACTTCCAGACCTCAGCTTAAGCCGTGCCAGTTGAATGGAATTATGCCTTAACTGATGGCGCAAGTTCACAAACCGTTCGTCTACATTGATGGCGCTGCGCCTGGCTTTTTTTGTTTAGTCATGGCAGATTGTTTGGAGCGGTTGTGGATGAGGCTGATCTACCTAATGCACCCTTCTACTGCAGAGGATATAAATTAGTCGAAACTATATGGCCCATCTACCCCTGCCAACCTCATCTGCAAAGTGAGTGCTGTGAGGCGGAATGGCAGAAGATGCAGTGTCAGACCGGTCTCCACTCACATGTGGCATCAACTCGGAAGTTTCTTTGATTTCTCGCGGAGTTTTGAGACTGGAGTTTCATCTGAATATTTTTTTTTACTAGATAGATCACAGGTGTCAAACTGCTGGCCCGCGAGACAAAGCTGAGGGAAGCGCAAGAGAAAAACGAGCTGCAGGTTGAAATATGTCCACTTGATTTTGCCAAAGCCAGGCGCCTCTCACAAACGCTGTTCAGTGGAACCTTGGTTCTCGACCATAATCCGTTGCAGAACCCTGTTCGAGAACCGATTTGTTCGATCACCAAAATCATTTTCCCATTAAAAATAATGGAAATCGTTTTAATCCATTCCAACACCCTGAATGTTTACCTTGAATGTTTAACGTAAACATAAAGCTAACCCAGGCTAATCGTACGTTCGCGTTAGCGTAATCTTCCGTACGAAAGATTGCGCTAACGTGAACGTGTAAAAATAAAAAAATCAGGTCGTTTACAAGTCATTTAGCACCACAAATGGCTAGCGCTTCATTAGAAAGGGGGCTCCGTTCCAACACCCTGAATTTTGGGCTCAGTTCCAACACCCTGTATGTTTACCCCAAATCATAAAGCTAACCCAGGCTAATCGTACGTTCGCGTTATCGTAATCTTCCGTACGAAAGATTATGCTAACACAAACGTCTAAAAAAAAAAAAAAAAAAAAGATAAAGAAAAGAATTATGAATAGAATTTCTTACCTTTGTGGTGGTCAGTTGTTCGAACAACTTTTCTTTTTTCACCTGTCCTGCTTGCACCGACCTTCTTCGGAGGCATAGTTAGGGGCTAAAACACTCCGTACACCGATATTAAAAGCGAAAGCAAAAAGAGGCAAGTGTGCACGTGATAACAGTTGGTCACGAGGTTGGGGGCGAGCTACACGATCTACACCCGTACGCCGCTCAGCATCGCACCCTAGCGTACGCACTCACGCATTACCGGCGTTCGAACTCCGAATTTTTGACCGAACAGCAAAGCAAGAATTTCTCGAAATTTTTGGTCGAACTCCGATTTGTTCGAACTGAGAGGCGTTCGAAAACCGAGGTTCCACTGTAGTTGTATTTCTTTCTTTCGCTCTCTCTCTTTCACTCTCTTTCTCATCCTCCCTTTTTCGCTCACCTTCTATCTCTCTCTTTCACTCGCTCTGTCTCTCTTTTTCTTTCTTTGTTCCTCTTATTCTGTTTCTCTCGGTGTGTCTTTTTACCTTCTTTTGCGCTCTCTTCCTTTTTTCCTTTTCTCTGTTTTTTTCTCTCTCTTGCATCCCCCTCCTCTTTCTCCCCTTTTCTATCTCTCCTTCTCTCTTTCTCTCTTTCTATTTCTGTATGGATTTCTTTTTCTCTCTCTTTCTTTCCCCCTCTTTCACAATTTCTCTTTTTTTCTCTTTTGTTTCTCATATTATCTCTTTTTTACCTCTCTCTTTCTTTCTCCCTTTCTCTTTTTCTTTGTCCCACCCTCTCTCTTTTTCTCTCCCTCTCTTTCTCTTATTTCATTCTCTCTATTTTCTTTCTCCTCAATCTACTAGTCTTTCTTTCTTTCTCTCTTTATTTCTTTCTTTCTTTCTCCCATCTTTCCTTTTCATTCTTTTTCTTTTTTTCTTTTTCTCCATTTCCTTCTCTCTTTCTTTCTTTCTTTGTTTGTTTCTTTCTGTCCATCTCTCCATTTCATTCTTCCTTCCTCATTAGTCCGGCCCCTCAGAGAATCTTTGTTCTATCTTGTGGCCCCCTAGTTAAAATGAGTTTGACACCCCTGAGATAGATAGATAGATAGATAGATGGATAGATAGATACTTTATTAATCCCCGCAGGGAAATTCCCACTTCCAGCAGTATCCTTTTGTTGTTCATTGATAGATTAACGGGATGGCCTCGGGTTGCTGTGTTGTAGTTTAGCAACAGCGGACTCGATGACATCACACGCTAGTCCAAAAGTTCGACGTCCTTGCAGCAGATGGAAATCTTTGTGCCCAGGGTTACACCGCATCGGGTTCACAAAGATAGCAAGTCCACCTCCTCTTCGCTTCCCGCAGGCTTTTGTGTCTCTGTCTAACAGTGCTGAAGCCGGGTAGCTCCGGGTAACTCCACGTTGGCGTCCGGGATGCTAGACGTGAGCCACGTTGCCGTAAAACATAGGAAAAAGGATGAAAACCAAAAGTGATGTAGAAATATAAAAACACCAACAACTGCATTTTTGGTTTCAGCCAAAACAATTTGCAGAATCACGACTCAGAGTGTTCAGTCAACAGCAATGGATCTCACATAAAATAATCCCAATGAAGTAAAAGAAGACAAACCCCACTGACCTCAGGAGGCCAGAGCTGTGAGCAGACACCTGAAACCCTGCAATTCAGTTCTCTTTGAGCCAGCGAAAAACCAAAAGGAGCCTGGGATAAAACAATTTGAAAGAAGCCAGCAAGCGGACAAGAGGTCTGGCTTACAAGAGGCTAAAAGAGTCCTCTGAAGCCAGTGAGCCAGGTTCCAGCCAAACAAGCAGTACAGGATGATAATCCTGGCCCCCGGCGTCTAAGCCTGATCTAACTAGCCGGTGGGACCCAGCCAGCGATCTCAAAGAAAGCCTCCAGCCACCAGCAGCCAACCATGGCTTTAACACATTGCATTCCGTGGCCCTCATCCGGGTCTTCACTTCCATCGAACCAAGACCAAAGTCCATCTCATGGTGCTAGGTATTGATGTAGATGTGACTTACAGGTGGAATTCTATCAAACTACAATCCAACCTAGTTGATTTAGATCTTATTTACAGTATAATCAAGCCAACAATTTCTTATTTTTGTTTTTTTTAGTGCTCTATTCAAGTTTCTTCTGTAGATGATTGGTAAAAGAAAACTCCATGTGTCGGTCTTCTAATGAAACCATACAAGCAAGATCTTCTCAATACACAAAGGTTGAATTGACTTTTCTTGGCAGATATTCTTGTCTTTCTTCTGGAAATTTCCTTTCTGGACCTAATTCCGCTGACAATAATCCCAGCCATCAGGGACTCACTACAAAATGTCTGCACTTAGTACACATGCTATCAAGTATCCCATGTCATTTCTTCACTTTCTTTTTCCGGCACTACCAATCTGAACTGATTAAACATAGATAAACCATAAAGTAAAAGAGGCTATTGGTGGAGCCCTGGGGGACACCACAAGAGGAAGACTTCTTATTAAACTGGGTTTACAGAGACGTCGTTTTGAGACCTGCTGCGGGGACAGGTAATTTGCATCAGTAATCATTACAACTGGAGCATAAACATTTTTTTGTTGTCTTTCCAAAACTTCAGCAGCATCAACAGATAGGTGAAGAAAAGTCCATGTAACAAGAGAAATTACTGGATGGCTTGACTTGCTAGTTCGTTAATACTAAGGCTGCAACAACGAATCAATAACATTGATTAAAATGGTTTTAAATCTTATTGAACTGATTAAACATAGATGAACTATAAAGTAAAAGAGGCTATAGGTGGAGCCCTGGGGGACACCACAAGAGGTAGACTTCTTA
The DNA here is from genome assembly GCF_059441175.1 of Urocampus carinirostris. Classification (NCBI taxonomy): domain Eukaryota; kingdom Metazoa; phylum Chordata; class Actinopteri; order Syngnathiformes; family Syngnathidae; genus Urocampus; species Urocampus carinirostris. The sequence continues at coordinate 26,779,580 of NC_142366.1, forward strand.
TTAAATTGGGTTTACAGAGACTAAGTGACAGAGGTTGTTTACGTCACCAACCAAATCCTAGTAAAACTTTAAGGCCTCTTAAATGCAGTCACCTGAGAAAAGCGAATTCCGATACAGTGGAACCTCGGTTTTTGAACGTCTCTCAGTTCGAAAAAATCAGAGTCTGACCCAAAAATTTAGAGAAATTTTTGCTTCGCTGTTAGCTCAAAAAAATCGGAGTTCGAACGCCGGTAATGCGTGAGTGCGTACGCTAGGGTGCCATGCTGAGCGGCGTACGGGTGTAGATGGCTCTTTTCCTGACCAACTGTTATCGCGTGCGGACGTGCTTCGTTTTGCTTTCGCTTTTAATATTGGTGTACCAAGTGTTTTAGCCCCTAATTATGCCTCCGAAGAAAGTCAGTGCAAGCAGCAAAGTTGCTACAGGTGAAAAAAGAAAAGTAGTACGTACAACTATTGCATTTAAGAAAGAAATAATAGCTCCACCGTCCACCTGTGCCTTCTGCTGACCACCACAAAGGTAACAAATCCTATTCATAATTCTTTTCTTTGTCCTTTTTTTTAATTTTTACACGTTCATGTTAGCGTCATCTTTCGTACGGAAGATTACGATAACGCGAACGTACGATTAGCCTGGGTTAGCTTCATGTTTACGTTAAACATTCAGGGTGTTGGAACGGAGCCCAACATTGAGGGTGTTGGAACGGAGCCCTCTTTCCAATGAACCGCTCACCACTTGTTGTGGAGACCCGGGTGCTAAATGACTTGTAAACGACCTGATTTTTTTATATTTACACGTTCATGTTAGCGCAATATTTCGTACGGAAGATTACGATAACGCGAACGTACGATTAGCCTGGGTTAGCTTCATGTTTACGTTAAACATTCAGGGTGTTGGAACGGAGCCCCCTTTCCAATGAACTGCTCACCACTTGTTGTGGAGACCCGGGTGCTAAATGACTTGTAAAGACCTGATTTTTTTATATTTACACGTTCATGTTAGCGTCATCTTTCGTACGGAAGATGACGATAACGCGAATGTACGATTAGCCTGGGTTAGCTTCATGTTTACGTTAAACATTTAAGGTAAACATTCAGGGTGTTGGAACGGAGACCAACATTCAGGGTGTTGGGACGCAGCCCCCTTTCCAACGAACCGCTCACCACTTGTTGTGGAGACCCGGGTGCTAAATGACTTGTAAACGACCTGATTTTTTTATTTTTACACGTTCATTTTAGCGTAATGTTTCGTACGGAAGATTACGATAACGCAAACGTACGATTAGCCTGGGTTAGCTTCATGTTTACGTTAAACATTCAAGGTAAACATTCAGGGTGTTGGAACGGAGCCCCCTTTCGAACGAACCGCTCACCTCTTGTTGTGGAGACCCGGGTGCTAAATGACTTGTAAACGACCTGATTTTTTTATTTTTACACGTTCATGTTAGCGTAATCTTTCGTACGGAATATTACGATAACGCAAACGTACGATTAGCCTGGGTTAGCTTCATGTTTACGTTAAACATAATTGTTATTGTATAGTGACTTGTTTACCTGACTGCCCATTTTGCACATCTGGTTAGCTGCTCCTCTTGCACTCTTTGCACTACTGTATAATACTATACATAGCTATAATTAATTAGCATATTATTAGTACTTCAATACTCTAACTCAGTACAACATTTATTTATATCTGTACATTCAAGGAAACTGTGCGTGTCACATGTATCGACATTTCGTTTTGTATACACGTGTACAAGAATGACAATAAAGTATATATGAATCTGAATCTGAACATTCAAGGTAAACATTCAGGGTGTTGGAACGGATTAAAACGATTTACATTATTTTTAATGGGAAAAATGATTTCGGTGATCGAACACATCGGTTTTCGAACAGGGTTCTGGAACGGATTATGGTCGAGAACCCAGGTTCCACTGTATTTAATTCCCCCATCAGTCTTAGCAAGGTTAGCAAATGCTTCACTCTAAAAGTATAGGACACCTCACACGACCTATATTGTTTAATAAAACGTGAGCAAACGCGAATCCCGACTCAGACAGGTTCTTTAACTAACATGAAAACAGCCCAGTGGTGTCAGCCGGCGCATCACATCCTCTCATGAATTAGAAAGTGTCCTTGGAGATCTCCCTCCTTTCGGAAATCTCGTTTCAGCAATCTTTTTCCCCTTCCCGTGCGTCGCACCACTGCCCCTGCTCACTTCTGCTGCAGACACACTTACGATAATGAATAGCTGCAAGGGGCCGGCGTTCTTTACTGCCGCCCGGAAAAACGGACACGCCGTCTGCTTCCAAACAGACCCCCAAATTTATGCAGAAGCATCTGCTTAGGCAGTTCTAATCACCTACCTGGATTTTAGATCGTTTTTTACCCAATATTTTATCGATCAAGGGAGACATCTTGAGCTCTCTTGACGTGCAAATGAACCCTTATGAACAGGGTTGGGTAGGGTTACTTTAACTGGATTACTTGTAATGACTTTTGGATTACTCCGATACCAAATATGCTAATAAAAGACAAAAGAAACTCAATATGAATCTCATTATCTCATCTCATTAGCTGCACCGCTTATCCTTAGTAGGGTCGCGGGGGTGCTGGAGCCCATCCCAGGAATCATGGGGGGGTGTGCAGGGGACACCCTGAACTGGTTGCCAGCCAATCGCAGGGCACACAGGGACAGACAACTCGCTCATTCACACCGAGGGACAATTTGGACCGGCCAATCCAACCGGAAATGCATGTTTTTGGAGTGTGGGAGGAAACCGGAGTGCCCGGAGGAAACCTACGCAAGCACGGGGAGAACATACAAACTCCGCACAGGAAGTCCGGTAGCTGGATTTGAACCCACACAGGAGGTTCCCAAGACCTTAGAACTGTGCCGCACACGCGCTAACCACTGCGTCGCCGTGCTGCCCCTATATATGAATAAAATGACTCAATTTTGTGCAGGCTTGGGGAGTAACAGAATACACGGAACGGCAAAAATGATGTTGGCAAGCTGTTTGGATTTATTTTCATTTTGTTTCTGTCGCATTTGATGTTCGTTTTGCCGGAGATCAAAGAGATCAAAGCCAGGAGAGAAAGCTTACCGCGTGTTGTGAGTCATCATTCTATTCATATTTAGTTTCTTTTGTCTTTTATGAGCATATTTGGTATTGGAGTAATCCAAAAGTCATTGAAAGTAATCCAGTTAAAGTAACCCTACCCAACCCTGTTTATAGAATAGAATAGAATATACCTTTATTGTCATTGGTACAAAACGGGTTGAACATATTGTGACAACGAAATTGGGCGTGGCACTCCAGTTTCACATTTAACAGTGAGGATAAGAGAAAACAAAGAAGATAAAGGAACAAAGAAGATAAGATCATAATTTACACGATATAAGGGAACAAAAAAGATAAGGTTATAATTTACACAATATAAAGGAACAAAGAAGATAAGGTTATAAACAGGGTTTGGTAGGGTTACTTTAACTGGATTACTTTCAATTACTTTTGGATGACTCCAATACCAAATATGCTCATAAAAGACAAAAGAAACTAAATATGAATAAAATGACTACATTTTGTGCAGGCTTGGGGAGTAACGGAATACATGGAACGGCAAAAATGATGTTGGCAAGCTGTTTGGATTGATTTTCATTTTGTTTCTGTCGCATTTTATGTTCGTTTTGCCGGAGATCAAAGAGTTAAAAGCCAGGAGAGAATGCTTACCACGTGTTGTGAGTCATTATTTTAAATAAAAATTAAATATATGGTTCTTTTTTCATTTTTGTTTTGGATGAGGTGGTTGGAAAATAGTATCTTACAAATTTGTCATGTTTGCCATGGCGCCCAATTGGCCCGCCCGTGTGGCGCCAGCTGCGGCTCGTTGACTGATTGGCTTTCCTTCTATTTAAGTTCAGTGTTCTCACTCTCCGTTTGTCAGTCCATCAACGAACCTCTGCCCCGCAAGACGTGGGTTCTGACTCGGTCCTGTTGCCTGTTGGTATTTCTTGTCCGGTATTATTCCGGTTTATTTTGTCCTGTTTAATATCAGTTTCCAGTTTTTTTCCCGTCTATTCTTGTCCTGTTTATTATCCTCTCCAGTTTTTGTTCCCGTCTAGTTTGTCCTGTTTAATTTCGATATCTTGTCTCTATATCCATCATGTCTGTCCCGTCCTGTCCGGTATCGACCCCATTTACCTTAAATAGGTCAAGAATCATTTAAGGACAAGGCAATGTTGTGTTCCTGGCGGACAGTGGTAAGTAAGCATTCAGAGAGGCTTCATTACTTATTGAAAAGCTGTAGATTATTTTGCACAGCATGCATTCTTTTGATCGCTGTGTTTAGCAGTAAAGAGAGAAGAATTCCAGCTTAGCGTATTTGTCTGAATAATGTACAAGTAAATAGAGAACAAAAAGAGAAAAAGTAACAGCTCAGAAAAAATAAACACAATGAGATTTTTTTTTTAAGGAATTTTTTAAAAAGTAGAAAAAACATGGAAAAAAGAAGAAAAAGTTTGTGTTGCATTCAAATAATTTCCAATGATATCAAGTGAATCTTGTTGCCAACATCATACTTCCACTCAAAAATGTTATTAAGTACAGTTCTGTATCTTACAACCGACTAAATAAGCCCCCACAAGTGTTAATATTATGCGAAAAAATATATCAGAAAATAAAAAGAAATGGATATCTTGTGAAAGAATCGTAAGAACAAACGACGTTTGTAGGCCGTACAACCTTTGCAATAGTACACGAGTCAATTCATTCAAAAGAGAAAAATAATTTTGCATTGCCGGAAACTCAGCAAAATGTAACTTGATGTCAAGTTTTGGACATGTTTGATAATGACTTAGTTGCCACACTTGGGATTGCTGTTGCTCACTGTTGTTTCAAGCGTTGCTCACCGACTTTGTGTGAACACTCAGACCCCTGGAAAATTACAGGGAACATTGCTTGCAAGTAAAACCATACACAATTCTCTGTGTCTTTTTGTATGCAGATTTTTGTTACAAGTGTTGGGTTGAACCTGACAATATTAAACTACTAGTATAAAAGGACAAAGCTAGATAAAATCAAAATATTATGTCAGTGTGGTCAGCTAAGTTTTTTTTTTTTTTTTTAGATACCTGTGAACGTCATTCCTTCACCGTTCAAGGGATGAGTCCCCAATGACCTACTTGCCTCCACAGATACAGGTCAGGCGACATCCCACCTTCACCCAGATTAAAAACCGCACAGCGTTAGCGCAAAACACACCAGCCCGCAAGCTAGCAAACGCCCATACTGTTAGCATTCTGGCGCTTACGTACGCTAACACATGTATGGGCTCATGTCACACTTTGGCAACCTTTTCGCTCGCTTCCAAACACAAACTCGGCAGGCAAAAAAAAAAAAGCAAAAAAAAAAAGCCAGATGGAATCACAGCGTGGGCCGTTGGCCTTTCATGCACTCCAGGGACGTGATTTTTCACCGTTTCGCCTCCTTCACGACCATTATTCCTCTCCTTTAAAACAAATAAGGTCGAGTCATGTTTATTCATATAACCCTTAATGACACAAAGTCTTAAAGGGCTGCACAAACCAATATTGCAACATCCCCTGATCTGAAACACACACAAGGGCAAGGAAAAACTCCGGTATCGATCCCGTCTGTCCCATCCTATCCGGTATCTTGCTCCAGAATCCGGTATCGATCCCGTCTGTCCTATCCGGTATCTGGTATCCTGTATCCGGTATCGATCCCGTCCGTCCTGTCCTGTGCGGTATCTTGCTGTTGTATCCAGTATCTGTCCCTTCGGTCCTGTCCTGTCTTCTGCTCGTGTAACAAGTATCCGGTATCTTACTGTTGTATCCAGTATCGGTCCCGTCTGTCCCGTCCTGTCCGGTATCTTGCTCCAGAATCCAGTATCGATCCTGTGTGTCCTGTCCGGTATTCAGTATCCGGTATGATCCTGTCCGTCCCACCCTGTGCGGTATCTTGCTGTTATATCCAGTATCTGTCCCGTCTGTCCTCTCCTGTCCGGTTACCTGCTCGTGTAACCAGTATCCGGTATCTTGCTGTTGTATCCAGTGTCTGTCCCGTCTGTTCAGTCCTGTCCGGTATCTTGCTCCAGAATCCGGTATAAATCCCGTCTGTCCTGTCCGGTATCCGGTATCGATCCCGTCTGTCCCGTCCTGTGCGGTATCTTGCTGTTGTATCCAGTATCGGTCCCGTCTGTCCTGTCCTGTCCGGTATCCTGCTCGTGTAACCAGTATCTGGTATCACGCTGTTGTATCCAGTATCGGTCCCGTCTGTCCTGTCTGGTATCTTGCTCCAGAATCCGGTATCAATCCCATCTGTCCTGTCCTGTCCGGTATCTTGCTGTTGTATCCAGTATCGGTCCCGTCTGTCCTGTCCTGTCCGGTATCCTGCTCGTGTAACCAGTATCCGGTATCATTCTGTTGTATCCAGTATCGGTCCCGTCTGTCCTGTCCGGTATCTTGCTCCAGAATCCAGTATCAATCCCATCTGTCCCGTCCTGTCCGGTATCTTGCTGTTGTATCCAATATCAGTCCCGTCTGTCCTGTCCTGTATCTTGCTGTTGTATCCAATATCAGTCCCGTCTGTCCTGTCCTGTCCGGTATCCTGCTCTTGTAACCAGTATATGGTATCCGGCAAGGAAAAACTCAATACCTTAGCATGAGGTCATCCCCCTTCCAGAATGACCATTTTGAAATGGATGTTGCAATGGCAACAACAGAAAACTGTTCTGACTGGAGGACAAGCCAGATCAGGACCTAAACGCGTGACATTCTCACACAAGCCTTTTATTTTACGGGAAATGGGGAGTCGTGCATGTCAGACAGCGGTATGGCGTGGAATGACAGGAAGCCAGAGACTGACGAGATCGATTCCAATTACCCGAGTTGATATTGGACAGACAGACAGGATAGATAATGAAACAGGATATCTAAAATAAACAAGACAAACAAGACGGGAACGAAAACTGGAAACCGATATTAAACTGGAACAATACCGCACTGGAAATACCTACAAGAAAACAGGGCCGAGTCAGAACCCACGTCTTGCGGGGCAGAGGTTCGTTGACGGACCGACAAAGTAAGAGAGAGCGCACTGAGCTTAAAAAGACGGAAAGCCAATCTGTTAATGAGCCGCATCTGGCGCCACACGGGCGGGGCCAATTGGGTGCCATGGCAACCGTGACAGATTCTAATGTCATCCTCCTTTAAACCTTTTTTATGTTCTACCCTCCACTATTTTTTTTGCCAAGAACTGTTTATTTTATCCTGACTCAGACCTGAAAATGTGAGGGAACACTCGGATCTTCAACCGTTTGTGGTGAAGGAGCTGTAAATATCGATTCACGGTTAAAGGCAATTACAATAATGGAGCTAATAAGAATGCAGCTTTGACTGTTCCTGGCTTTCACGATAAAAAAAGCTGAGAAAGCTTCTACGCAGACCCGTTGAGGTTTTTATGACCATGATCCGTCCCTGACGGAAATAAGCCCTGGACACATCTTCAGCATCTGAGCAAGGGGAATCGCTCGCCAAGGCCCGGGAGGGGAACTTAAGACGAAACTGCTGAAAACATTTCAAACGGAAACACAAGGACCTGTCTGGAAAAGAGCCGAGATGAAATCAGCAAAATCAAGAAACCGGCGTCTGATTCTGCTGATTGAAGGACTGCTTACTTGGAAAAAACCCATCTTAATGTACCCAGGGTTTTGATGATATTGTACACAAACAGGGTTGGGTAGGGTTACTTTAACTGGATTACTTTCAATGACTTTTGGATGACTCCAATACCAAATATGCTCATAAAAGACAAAATAAACTAAATATGGATAAAATGATGACTCACAACACGTGGTAAGCTTTCTCTCCTGGCTTTGATCTCTTTGATCTCCGGCAAAACGAACATAAAATGCCACAGAAACAAAATTAAAAGAAATCCAAACAGCTTGCCAACATCATTTTTGCCGTTCCATGTGTTACGTTACTCCCCAAGCCTGCACAAAATTGAGTCATTTTATTCAAAGCAGTTATCACTTCAAATTTTTCAGTTCATATATTCTTCGTGGTTTGCTGTCCCACCATAGTTGTAATGCCTTCTCAAGTTCCAATCCATTATCATCCTCCTCATAGCGTAACCAGGAATATAATTTAGTCCATTGGGGCAGAAAAGTCCTTTTCTTGCTAGTATTCTTTTGTTTATTTTCTTTCGTCGAATCGTTCGCTTCAACACACGTGTTTTCCTTGCCTCTGCGATCTTCCGAAGAATTCTCCGCCGTTTTTTCGTGCCGGAATTATTGCCGTTGTTACCACTTTCTGTGTTATGTTTCGACTTATTACCGACACTGAAGAAATGACCAACTTTTTGTTGATTTGCACCTAATACCAACTGTTTTTTCGGAGGCATACTTCTCTTTCACCCGACAACCGCCACAACAATAGCGTCATCTCGAAGCAACGAGATCTCGTTTGCCAAGATCGGCGCGAGACCAAAACAACAATGGCGGATGGCGGATCTGCCTGACGAGAAGTTTGGACTGCGGTAAATCTTATTTTTTTTAAAAAAGTAATCGGGTAATGATGACAATTTGGTGTCAAAAAGGTTGCGTCCCGGGGACGCAGGTTGATTTGAGACGATGCGTCCCCAGCAAAAATGATGCGTCTAGGACGCAGGGACGGGGGCAAACCAGAACACTGCATTAATAATGATGACACACTAAGGATACCTGTATTGTATCCATGTCTAAACGCACATGGAAAAATTACAAAGGACTAGAAGTAAACGAGACAGCCAAAACACAAACAATCGTACTGAATTTGAAATCTGAACAGGGAAGGCAACGCAAGCTCAGTAGCCATTTGGGTGCAGACTGCAGCAGCAGAAGGATAAAACAAAAATCTGTAGAAGAGCATGTACTAGGATGCTTTTAGTCAGTCATTCATTTCTTTATTTATTCTCACCAAATGGAGCGGTTGAATAACACAGCATGCATTCATTGATTAGGTTGAGATCATTGAAGTTCATTCATCCATTTTCCAGCCGCTTATCCTTATTATGGTCGCTGGGGTGCTGCTGCTTAACCCGTTGACTTTGGGCAGGGGGCAGTGGACGGGGGACAACCTAGACTAGTTCCCAGCCAATCACAGGACACACAGAGTCGGACAACTATAGACCCAAAAGATTTTTTTTTCGTCTTTGCATAATGTAGGATTACCTATCACTGAATGGTTTTATTCTAAAGAAGGAGTGTTTTAGGGTCTGGTATGCCCACATGCTTCCACCAGAGGGTGCCAACAGGGTTTGGAACGGAGCACAGGTGTGTCCAGTCACCACATACATGTTCCTAATTATCCTGACCGTTTAAAAGGACATTTTGGATGGCACACATCGTTGAGTCATTTTTATTTCTACTGCCATTGCGACCTCTGATTAGTTTTTTTGTTTCCAGTTTCTGGTTTGGATGTTTTATGAATTTTTTTTCGCAACCTCTTGTTTTTTTGTTTGTTACTTTGTGCCTTGAACGGGTGCATATCAGCTGCCACACCAGTTTTTTTTTAAATTCTGGTTTCTTGTTTGGATATTTTGTTACTTTAGCGTCCACTTGTTAGTTTGTATCTTTGTTCCTTGCTGATTCAATTTCCAGTTTCGGTCTTTGTTTCTGATTTGTGTCTAGTTTGATTTGGTTGGACATGTCAATTATATTTGTTTCCCCTTCTCTGTTTGTTACTTTTTTCCTAGTTTTTTTTAATAGATTCCGTTCCTTATTTTAAGCGCCCCAGCCTCAGTTCCTGCTTCCACCCATTCCTGTCAGGACCAGAACGGAGACAGGACCCACTTGCGTTGCGTTTCACTCAATTTTATTGGAAGAAAGGAAAGGGTTGCACCCACAATCCGGTGACCGCTGGACGCGGGAAGCAGGTCGCTCTGAACGCGGAAGTTGGACTTCCGTGGCGAGCGATGGCGGTGTCGGAAACAGAATAAACGGGTCAGTAGCAGGGACAGGAGAGCAAAAAACGTGGTCTGGATCAGAAACAAGTCGAAAGCCAGAAGAGAATAGTAGACGTGGTCAGGATAAAAACAGGTGCCACAGTTTATATATTGCTTTTTTGTTCTGCCTTTCAAATGATTAATCAAATGTAGGTCGATTTATTTATAAATCTGACTGTGCCTCACCTGACACCACCCTCACCGAATGTGACTGGTCCAAGCGCTATGTTTTACATACAGTGGAACCTGGGTTCTCGACCATAATCCTTTCCAGAACCCTGTTCGAAAACCGATTTGGTCGATCACCGAAAATCGTTTTTGCCATTAAAAGTAATGTAAAATCATTTTAATCTGTTCCAAATCCTTGAAGGCTTACCATAAACGTAAACATGAAGCTAACCCAGGCTAATCGTTCGCGTTAGCGTAATCTTCCGTACGAAAGATTACGCTAACATGAACGTGTAAAAATAAAAAAATCAGGTCGTTTACACCTCATTTAGCACCCGGGGTCTCCACAACAAGTGGTGAGCGGTTAGAGGATAAAGAAAAGATTTATGAATAGGATTTCTTACCTTTGTGGTGGTCTGCAGAAGCCATGCTCTATTCCCTCGAAAGAAGAGAAACTCGCACATCTTCTTCATATTTTGCTATTATTTATAGTTGTACGCACTACTCTTTTTTTTCACCTGTAGCAACTTTGCTGCTTGCACCGCCCATCTTCCTAGGCATAATTAGGGGTTAAAACACTCCGTTCACCGATATTCAAAACGAAAGCAAAAAGAAGTACGCGATCACAGTTCTTCATGAGGGGTGGGGGCAATCTACACCCGTACGCCGTTCAGCATCGCCCCTAGCGTACTGGCGTTCGAACTCCGATTTTTTGAATGAAAAGCGAAGCAAGAATTTCTCAATTTTTGGTCGAGAACCGATTTGTTCGAACTGAGAGGCGTTCGTAAAACGAGGTTCCACTGTAGATCAAGATTGTCTCCGAGAAAGGGCCATTGCTAGGTTGTTCCGTATCATAATACCAAGTGACTTTTAAATGGATCTATAGCTTATTATAACAGACATATGCCCCCTTGTCCACATACCCAAAGGACCAGCAAATAGATTTTTCCGAGTCTCATTGAACCAATCACTCATTTCATAGACTGAGCTGTTTGAAGGTAGCCGCGCCCTTCCACGTTGCTATTAACCTCGAGTGTCTCCGCTTATAAGAAAGGACGAATGTTTTCGTCCGTGCAAATTGAACTGTTGCTGGAGTCTGTCATTGATCAGCGAGCAACGTAGGATTGATTGAAGGTTTATAATTAAAAAGGCGGAGGGTGGACAAAACATTCTTGTATTTATGACATGAAGATCAATGGGGGAAAATTGTTCAATGACATAAACAATTTGCTTTCTAGTAAGTGAAAATATCAATAACTTGATTAATCCCTAGTCATGACCACATCAACTCTTTGCCTTGAAGAATTCTCGTGCCGGCGTGACGAGGGGGCCCTATCGTGGCTGCAGAGCCGGAGCTAAGGTGAAGGCTAAGCGGCTAGCGGCGATATAAGCCTTCGGTACTGTCTGTAATCATGGGAAATGTCAACTCTCTGCCAAGTAAGACCAACGAACTGGCTGTGCTGGTGAAAAACATCAAAGCGCACAGGGAGAGCAGTTTGCTGTGTTTTACGGAAACGTGGCTCACGTCTAGCATCCCTGACGCTAACGTGGAGCTACCCGGCTTCAGCGCTGTTAGGGCAGACAGAGACACAAAAGCCTGCAGGAAGCGGAGAGGAGGCGGACTTGACACAAAACAAAGCTCAAGACACTTGTGGAGTCCTAAAAATAACAACTTTTTATGAAAATCGGTGAGGCCAACAACAACAAAACAACAACGGCAACAAACACAAACCCAGCCGTAAATATACCAAATGAGCACAGCAGGCTAGCCAGCTAGCAGACCACTACCGGGGCTAACCTGGAAGCCTTCAGGAACCCCCGCGCTAACGGGGAGCTATCAGGACAATATAATTTAAATTGCAAGACACGCTGCAAAAAAAACACAAAAGGAAAAGACACAATCACATACCTAGAAGGAGGCAAAGGCAAAAAATGAACGCACGCTGTACTCGACAGCAGGTGAACTTACCCTAAGCTAAGTCCCAAATACTCTAAGCAAAAATCAACGCTATGCATTCGCTGTTTACTACAATTATCGTCCGTTTTTCAACAGGACCAGAGAACGGAGCGTGGTCGGAGATCGGAAGCAAGTCAGGTAACCAGAGACGATCGGGAAGGACCGGGAAAGTCCTTGTTACGTCACAGTTGTAAGGGATATCAGCAGTGTTCATTTTACCTCTGAAAAGTGATGGGTCCCGGGGACTCACATGCTCAAAAATCTATGGGTCCCAACAGAGATCTATGGGTCCCCAAAATTTAGTCTTATCGAGGTTGAAATTGTAAATCGGCGACAAATATATAGATAATTATATAAATCTATATATTCATTCAGTTTTAATCATCACACTTAATTGGTAATACAAAGCAGTTATCACTTCAGATTTTTCCGTTCATAAAAATATTGTACATTATACAAAATAATATTGCTGAAGTATTAGTCTATATATTCATGCAGTTTTAATCACTTCAGATTTTTCAGTTCATATATTTTTCGTGGTTTGCTGTCCCGCCACAGTTGTAATGCCTTCTCAAGGTCCAATTGCAGCAACGGAATTTCCATAGCTAATTTGTGTTTTTTATTGTCGTTGTGCCGATCCAATGTGCTTTTCTGAAAGTTCGTATTGCGAAATGATTTATGCAATCCATTTTTTTTGTCACGCTGGGTACACGCATCACAGAACATGTAGCCTCCATTATCATCCTCCTCATAGCGTAACCAGGAATATAATTGAGTCCATTTTGGCAGAAATGTCCTTTTCTTGCTAGGAGTATTCTTTTGTTTATCTTTCGTCGAATCGTTGGCTTCAAAACACATGTTTTCCTTGCCTTCGCAGTCCTCTGAAGAATTTCTCCACTGTTTATTCGTGCCGGAATTATTGCCGTTGTTACCACTTTCTGTATTATGTTTCGACTTATTACCGACACTGAAGAAATTACCAATTTTTTGTTGATTTGCACCTAATAGCAACGGTTTTTACGGAGGCATACTTCTCTTTCACTCGACAACCACCAAAACAACGACGTCATCTCGAAGCAACGAGATCTCGTTTGCCGAGATCGGCGCGAGACCAAAACAACAATGGCGGATCTGCCTGACGAAAAGTTTGGAGTGCGGTAAATCTTTCTTAAAAAAAAAAAGTAATCCGGTAATAATGACAATTTGGTGTCAAAAAAGTTGCGTCCCGGGGACGCACGTTGATTTGACACAATGCGTGTTATGGAACATATCTGCATGATTGTGGGGAGGAACACTACAAGTTCTATACGTAATTGAATTGAATTGTAATCCAATTAAACCGTCAGGGTTGGGTAGGGTTACTTTAACTTGATTACTTTCAATTACTTTTGGATTACTCCAATATCAAATATGCTAATAAAAGACAAAAGAAACTAAATATGGATAAAATAATGACTCACAACACGTGGTAAGCTTTCTCTCCTGGCTTTGATCTCCGGCAAAACGAACATCAAATGCCACAGAAACAAAATGAAAATAAATCCAAACAGCTTGCTAACATCATTTTTGCCGTCCCATGTATTCCATTACTCCCCAAGCCTGCATAAAAATTGAGTCATTTTATCCATATTTAGTTTCTTTTGTATTTTATTAGCATATTTGGTATTGGAATAATCCAAAAGTAATTGAAAGTAATCCAGTTCAAGTAACCCTACCCAACCCTGTTTAAAACACTCAACGCTTTAAAATCCGATTCCACGCATTCAAACAGCTGATTATTTTACCTAAGCTCCGTGGTCGGCCTGCAACCTGAACGTGACAGGTTCAGTGGAGAATCAATGGAACTTTGTGCTGACTCCTTCGTGTGAATTGATCCAAAACATCTCACCTGACCTCCCTCTAAGACACGTTGTCGCGTTTGCAGCATTGAGCACGCTTGGTGAATCAAAGTCTATACGCAATTACTTTTCCCTAGAAGAGCACTGTGACCCCGATTTAAAATATACAGTATTGAGGGCGAAAGGATTGGAGAAAGATAGACTCATTTTGACCATACAGAGAGTGAATTTTCGGCTTAATGACACCATTACCCCTGTGCTTTGGAGTTTCATACCTGTCAACCTGTACGTTTTTGCCGTACAAAGTAAGTTTTTTATGCACGACGTACAAGAAAATCCGTACGGAAAAACGCAAATTTGTCAATGATGGGTACCATCCGGTATACACCGACGATCACCAAACGGCAAATCAATCAAGTCAAACGAGTTCGCCGCGGTAGCCTCTATCTCGGTATCGTTTTTTTTCGTTGCAAACGAAGCGAGCGGTTCGATGCTACTGTGCGCATGCGTCTGCCGCCTGGGGATTTCCCATCATGCATCATTTAGTGGTAGTTGTGTAGTGAAAGGAAGTCCGTCTCTTTTTAGAGAACCGGCTTTTCTGGCTCAACTCATTAAAGAGAGCCGGCTCTCAAACGGCTTACTTGCTTTGATGCATTATATTACTTTTATTATTATTATTGCGACAGGTATGGAGTTTGTTTCAAAGATTTTCCAGAAGAGTTGTCGTTAAAACTTGTATTGAAGATTTGGTGTCTTTACCTTCCAGCTAGAAGGATCCTGCCTGTTTGAATGGCGCAAACTGAAGGAGGCTTTATAGTTTTGGTTTTTATATCGTAGTGGTTTCATAAGAGACCACGGATTGTTGCAAACTACAGACCATAATTAAGCCATCCCCTGATCTAAAACCTACATGAGAGGATAAGGAAAACTCAAAAACGCCACTTGAGGAAAATGAAGAAACCTTGAGAAGGGAGCAAAGGTCTCTGTCCGAATTTGCTATGTGTATTGTGGGAAGACCTAAAACATGAAAGGCCCGACTGAAACCACATCACCGTTTTGATAGTTCTGTTACACCACTCAGATGATCTTGATTAATCATTGCAAGAGTGTCAAACTCATTTGAGGTCGGGGGGCACGTGGTAGAAAATAAACTTTATGGGGGCCGGACATGTAGATAAGAGACAGAGGAGAGGGGGGAGAAAAGAGAGAAATAGAAAAAGAGAGACATACAAAGAAAGGAAGTGGGAAGAAAAAGAGTAAACCGTGAAAGAGAGAAAACAAGAAAGACACAGGATGAAAATGAAAGAAGATGTTGAGAAAAAGAGAAGAAAAAACAAGAAGAAAAGGGAGAGAAACGGAGAAATAGAAAAAGAAAAAAGAAGGAGAAAGAGAGAGAAAAATCGAGGAGAGGAAATGGAAAAGAGAGAGAAAGCGGCAAGGAAAGGGAGAAAAGAGAGAGAACAGAGAAAGAGAGAGGGAAAAAAAGAAAAAGTAGTTTGCAATAATCTATGGTCTGTGCAGCCCTTTGAGACTCCTTGTGATAAAGGTGTCACAGAGCCAGCCTCTGTCACTGTTGCCAGGGTGCCCAATTGGCCCCGCCCATGGACACCAGCTGAAACTCGTTGACAGATTGCTCCCTGTGACTACTTAAACGCTGTCCTTTGAGTCGCCCTTTGTCGGAGTATCTGCTAAACTCTTGTTTGACACGTCAAGCCCTGAGAATCTCCGTTTTTCCTGTATTTTTGCTCTTGTTTTGCCAAGCTCTGTAAATCTCTGTCTTTTCCCTGTGTTTTTTGCTCCTGTTTTGGTCTCGCCACGATCTGTTTGATTTTAACCACTTCCCTGTTCCGAGCAATCTGCTCCCCGCGACCGACGATCTCCGGATCGAGTGTGCTCTCCTTTCTCTTCTCCCCAATAAACTGTGGGTAACGTTACACGAGTGGGTTCTGCTTCCTGTTTCCTGTCCTGGTCCTGACAAAAGGGCTATACAAATTAACATGATTTGATTTGATAACTTGTGTTTGTGATATAAGCCCAAAGGGGCATTAAAACAATCAAACTGTAACCTGTTGTTTTATGACCCAGTGTCTATTTCTCTGAACTTTTAAAGCCTTTCAGCTGTCTGCGGTTTGTATGATGTCGTGGAGCTGCGGGCAATTCGTTTATTGCTTGATAAATTTTAGCGTCAAACTCACATTTTGTTTTGAACAATGCCCAGCTAGAACTAAAGCTGTCTGGGTTTCACGGTCGGATGGCTTAAAGACATTTCTTCAATCTTTCTGCTCTTTCCAAAATTTCACCATCTCCCTCGGGTTATCGGAGTCTCTCTGGAGCGTAGAGTCGGTGCGCTGAATTTAAGACAGACAAGATAAGCAATAAAGGTCATTTCTTTGACACTTGTCCGGCAGGAGCTTCAAAAAAAAGGACATCAAGTGGATTTTGTGGACAACAAATCAAATATAGACTTCTTTTCAAAGTTTACTTTGAAGACAGAGGGGGAAAAAATGGCATCTGGTATGTGTACATAACCGAGAGCACCAGGAAAAATACTTGCAGCTGTACATTTGTTAAGGCTGTTGTTCCAAGACGATAAACATCCATTCATTTAACCGAGTCAGAATTTTACAGCTGCACATTTTGTTTACATCTTGCCTTTCGACCGATAAGATGTATTTGTTTTTTTAGGGCTCGTACGGGTGCTTGAAATCCTTAAAACTGCTTGAATATAATTACCGTAAATTACGGACTATAAACCACTACTTTTTTCCCTAACTTTCAACCCTGCGGCTTATTCAGCGGCCAATTTATGTAATTTTTCTAACGGCCGCCAGCGGAGCTCGAGTGTTGCTACCGTTAACTGCCCTGTCAAAGTTATTTTATTATTATTAAAGCTTTGAAAACTCTCTCGGTGTACCGTCTTTCTTTGTAAATATGTGTAACCCATGTATAATATGTATTTGCAACTGTATATTTTTGTAATGTATTTATTTTAGACACTTATTCTGATATGTTTTGCACGGGTGAATGAAAAAGGAGGGGCGGAACAAACGCGGGGTGCAGAGTTTAAGTGGGGACCGCTAAAGGTGAGGGACAGACAAGGAAAAGAAGAGGGGGTAAAAAGTTGGTTAAAGAAAAAAGAGTTGCATGAGTAAATGTGTTCATCTGATATATTTTCCCCACCCTTACCTTTGGAAATATACACTTTTTTCCTCGGATTACTTTCAACGGGACCCGGACTCTGCAGGTCTGCATCAAACCTTAAGTACCGGTAACATTTTCCGTTCATTTCGCCGGCTGTGATTTTTGGACTGTGGACTTTAATGAAGGACATTTAGTTTCAATCGCGGGACTTGAAGTCGGGTTTGGGTTAATTTTGTGTTTGTGTTACATGTTTAAATGTGGGCGCATGCGGCTTATATACAGGTGCGGCTTGTTTATGTACAAAATCGGTTTTCCTCTTAAAATGTGGTGGGTGCGGCTTATAATCAGGTGCGCTCTATAGTCCGGAATATGGAGGATATGTGTTTCCAAGGATTAAAAGTGTGCTTGAATTTTGGGTTAAGGGCTTGTAAATGCTTGAAATGGTTGCCATGTCTCACAATGGGTCTGCTTAAAAATGGCGCAGACGCGGCTCTCTCGTGGCTTCACTTTGCCGTTGCGTTTCTTCTTCCTTTTGTTATTTACTCATTCAATGCCAGACGTTTCTTTTAAATGGTTAGAGCCGATGACTACTGTTGGGAATTAAACTGTCAAAATGTACCGTTTACCAAATTGTTCGAATTAGTTATCTAACTCCATTAACCAAACACAACTTACATTCATCCAACAATTATGCGCGCTGGTTTCTTGAGAGAAAAATGACCAGGAACGCCGACATTTCACACGCGAGCGGATTTATTTTTCCTAACAATTTAACTAAGTGTACTCCATCGAAAACGGCCGAATTAGTGACGTTGGAGTCCGTGTGAAGCCTTTTTTCTGAAGTCCGTTAGCTTTCTCCTATTGGCCATCTTCTCCCCGCATAATGGTGTGCCGGCTCCACCCATGGGCGTGCCAAGCAGTTGTTGGTGCGTCTTGAGGGCTGGCTTCCCAAGACAGCGCCTGTCGTTCAGCGTCAGCAAATCCACAAGTCCTGTTATCAAAATTTCCTAGACAGAATATTTTGCATTTCGAACAGCCTGCCCTGGCATTGAACTAAAGCCCAGTCAGTGAATATCTTTATTGCATTAAACTGATTCAATCGTATAAAATCCTTTATAGTCAAACGTATGAAATCCTTTAATCTATATTTTTCAGCTTTATAATCCGAAAAATCTTAAACTGATCCATGGTATCATGTCCTGTGTAGTCCAAAATAGATATACTCTATCTGATTGAAATTTTAAATTTACTGATGCCAAAGGTTGAGACCGCTAGGACTTTCGATACATGGCATATTTGTATCATAGCATGTTCCTGATGTAGCAAACTTGCTCTATTGAAAGAAAGCAATGGTAGTTTGTTTTATTGCTCCCCGGTATTTTGTCTTAAAAACCCAGAGGCAAGACCACAAGAAATACATTTTAAGTGATTTTTATGAGGTTAATTCTTGCCAATTTTCTTTTATTGACAGTAATTGCGAGTGCCGCATTCGTTAAACAAGGCACTGATATCAATAACTGGTTTTGTTGCTCACTCATACCAAATGCTTGTCACGGTTGCCATGGCGCCCATTTGGCCCCGCCCGTGTGGTGCCAGCTGCAGCTCGTTGACTGATTGGCTTCCCTTCTATTTAAGCTCAGTGCTCTCACCCTTTGTCAGTCCGTCAACGAATCTCTGCACCCGCAAGACGTGGGTTTTTACTCTGTCCGGTTTCTTGCTTATGTTTCCTGTCCGGTTTTGCTCCCGTCTATTTTGTCCTGTTTAATATCGATCTCCATTTTTTTTTCCCGTCTAGTTTGTCCTGTTTAATTTCGATACCCAGTTTTGATATCAATCCTGTCTGTTCCGTCCTGTCCGTTATCGACCTTAGCTGTCCGATATCTGCTCGTGCAATTGGTATCGATCTCGTGGGCCTGTGGCTTCCTGTCATTCCACGCCAGACTGCTGCCTAACGTGCATGACTGCCCCATTTCCCTTTAAATAAAAGCTTGTGTGAGAAACGTCACGCATTTGGGTTCTCCTCCGGTTCCGGTTCTTGACAATGCTAATAGACAGATGTCCTTAGACATGTTCCAGTTCTTCAGTTCTTGATGAACAGAAGAGTCAATACCAGTGATACCAGTATCGATATAAGTTTATAGTACTGATAATTTAAAATATGGCCTGGTATCTGACTAGATATGTGATATACGAGTTTTTAATTTTAATAGAGCTGCAACTCTTTAAAAAAAGTAATTGTATTTTCATTTGTTCTTTATAATTTAGTAGTTGAGTGTCTATTTTCTGATAAATATTTTACGAAAATGTAACAATTTGTTGTTTTGGCAACTTTTCTTCCTTTATAATTTAGTATCGTAGTACTTATTTGGTCAATATTAGGAAAATGACATCCACATATTACACTTTTTACAAATTTTACATTCAAGAGGATTCCCCATTGCCCTCACTTGGGCCCGCTCGTTTGGCGTCTGCTGCTGCTCGTAGCCTGATTGGCTTCCCTCCTATTTAAACCCAGTGCTATCATTCACTCCTTGTCAGTCTGTCAATGAACCTCTGCACTTGCAAGACGTGTATTTTGACTGTGTCCGGTATCCTGCATGTGTATCCGGTATCGATCCCGCCTGTCTCGTCCTGTCTGGTATCTTGCTCCAGTCTACAGAATTTTCGGTATCGATCCCCTCTGTTTCGTCCTGTCCGGTATCTTACTCCAGTCTCCAGAATTTTCGGTATCGATTCTGTCTGTCTCGTCCTGTCGGGTATCTTGCGCCAGTCTCCAGTATTCAGTATCGACCCCGCCTGTTTTGTCCTGTCCGGTATCTTGCTCGTGTATCCGGTATCCGGTATCAATCCACTCTGTTCCGTCCTGTCCGGTATCTTGCCCTTGTATCAGGTATCGATCCCGTCTGTTCCGTCCTGTCAGGTATCTTACTTCAGTCTCCATAATTTTCGGTATCGATTCCGTCTGTCCTGTCCTGTTCGGTGTCTTGCTCCAGTCTCCAGCATTCGGTATTGACCCTGCCTGTCTTGTCCTGTCCGGTATCTTGCTCGTGTATCCAGTATCCGGTACTGATCCTGTCTGTCCCGTCCTGTCCGGTATCTTGCTCGTGTATCAGGTATCGATCCCGTCTGTTTCGTACTGTCTGGTATCTTGCTCGTGTATCAGGTATAGATCCCGTCTGTTCCGTCCTGTCTGGTATCTTGCTCGTGTATCAGGTATTAATCCCATCTGTTCCGTCCTGTCTCGAATCTTGGTCCTGTATCCGGTATCAATCCCGTCTGTCCCGTCCTCTCCGGTATCTTGCTTCAGTATCCGATATCGATCCATCTGTCCTGCCCTGTCCGGTATCTTCCTCCTGTATCAGGTATGAATCCCATCTGTTCCGTCCAGTCCGGTATCTTGCTCGTGTATCTGGTATTGATCCCGTCTTTCCTATCCGGTTTCGATCTCGTCTGCCTCTGGCTTCCTGTTTTCCCGCGCGTGACTTCTCTATCTCCCTTCTTTCGTCCAGCGATCGCCAAATCACTGGCGTTTGTGTTCAAACCCATTCCCGTAAAATGAAGCTTGTGTGAAAACGTTACGCGTCTGGGTCCACCGTCTGTTCGGCTTCTGACAGGATTATTATACGCCAATCACAATATTAGTTTTGGTATCAGAGTGAAATTTTTTGCTGAAGTAACAAAAACATGACATTACTTATTCACATGATGACCTTCTTATAAATTCGCCATTCTAAGGCGAGCTCAGTTATTTCAAGTTTTTAAATCATTCACTCGAACGACTTCACTTTTGTTCGTTGTCCTCCAGACGACTGCTGATTACAGGCATTAAAATAGGCCATAATTCATACCGAGTGCCTCTTTTTTTGACTTGAAATTTCAATGGGAAGGCGGCAAAGCCAGGTGCTTTGCCAGAGGGCGAAAAATGAACGACTTTACTCAATTTCCTTCTTGGTGAAGTGCGAATTTTGCATGAGCTACTGCTTTCTGTCCCGACATGGAAATTTTAGTCCAAGCGTGCCCGTATAATTTGATTTCTGTGCTATTTTTTTCCACTAAGTAAGATTTTTCTTAAAACTTTGCACTGTGCCCTGAGGTTTCTTGACAGTGTTCATGTTCATGGCCCACTTCATGCCCTTTAAGTTCTGTAGGAGGGAGAAAACTTGAAGTCTCTGTTTTATGCCTATTTTACTGGATGAGGAGAACACGAAGGAATTTTAAGTGTTAAACGTGTTCTACAGACAATGGTTGCTAAGTTTATTAAGGGGAATTACCTCCTGTGCGGTCCCTTCTCAAGGTTTCTTCATTTTATTTACCTCATGTTGAGGTTTTGAGTTTTTCCTTGCCCTCATGGAGGTTTTAGATCAGGGGATGGTGTCATAATAGTATGTGGTTTAAAATAATCTGTGGTCTGTGTAGCCCTTTGAGACATTTGTGATTAAGGGCTCTTCAAATAGGACTTGACTTGAGGTTTTTGAGTTTTTCCTTGCCCTCATGTAGGTTTTAGATCAAGGGATGTGTCATAATAGTCTGTGGTTTGCAATAATCTGTGGTCTGTGCAGTCCATTTAGACTCCTTGTAAATAAGGGCCATACAAATAGGACTTGACTTGAGGTTTTTGAGTTTTTCCTTGCCCTCATGTAGGTTTTAGCTCAGGGTATGGTGTCATAATAGTCTGTGGTTTGCAATAATCTGTGGTCTGTGCAGTCCATTTAGACTCCTTGTGATTAAGGGCTATTCAAATAGGCCTTTTTCGACCCTAACTCCCACCTGTTTTTGCTCCCATCTGTCCCCGGGCTTTGACCCGTTTTTGATCCTGACCACGTCTACTCTCCTCTCCTGGCTTACGACTCGTTTCCGACCCCAACCACGTTTTTGCTCTCCTGTCCCGGCTACTGACCCCTTTTTTCCGTTCCCGACATCGCCCTTGCTAGCCACGGAAGTACCACTTCCGCGTTCAG
The DNA here is from genome assembly GCF_059441175.1 of Urocampus carinirostris. Lineage (NCBI taxonomy): Eukaryota > Metazoa > Chordata > Actinopteri > Syngnathiformes > Syngnathidae > Urocampus > Urocampus carinirostris. The sequence goes on from NC_142366.1 coordinate 26,801,652, forward strand.
AGCGACCTGCTACCCGCGACCACCGGATGCAACCCTTTCTTTTCTCCCAATATAACTGAGAGAAACGTGACACAAGTGGGTCCTGTCTCTGTTCTGGTCCTGAAACACGGTGGAAAATAAATCATAAAGGCTCTTTGAACTCAGCTGGGCATTGAACACATCCTTAAGAGAGATTATTTATCACATTCTAACATTTCTAAGGACACCTCTCAAACGATTTCCATCTGTCACCCAATTATGAGTCAAACTAGAAAGTGGGTGGGAACAAAATGTGAGGGCTGTCCTACTCCAATGTCAGCTGTGCGAGAAAAACAGACTGCAGTGGGAGAGCTCTGTCCCTTTTCTGCAGCGTGAGTAACATTTTAGGCAGAAATCCAAACGATCCCACTCAGAGAAAACAACAGACATACAAAGTGACACACAGCCAAGTGTGCCAATGCAATGCAGAGACAAGAAAAACAAGAGTTGGATCAAGCGGAGACAAACTGAACCTGAAAGTATTTGTCGTGAACAGGGTTGGGTAGGGTTACTTTAACTGGATTACTTTCAATGACATTTGGATGACTTCAATACCAAATATGCTAATAAAAGACAAAAGAAACTAAATAGGAATCAAATGATGACTCACAACACGTGGTCAGCTTTCTCTCCTGGCTTTGATCTCTTTGATCTCCGGCAAAACTAACATCAAATGCGACAGAAACAAAATGAAAATAAATCCAAACAGCACAAAATTGAGTCATTTTATTCATATTTAGTTTCTTTTGTCTTTTATTAGCAGATTTGGTATTGGAGTCATCCAAAAGTCATTATAAATAAATAAAAATAATAAATAATTTCCTTTGTATTGTCATTCTTTGTAACAATGTACACAGAACGAAATGTCGATACACCTGACCCGTTGTAGCGAGCCGATGCAGCCGCAGCCAACAGAGGGCGCCGCCATTTTACCAATGTTATAAGTCTTAGGTATGACTCGGCCGAGGCGCGAACCAGCGACCTCCCAGTCTAAGTAATCAAGTTAAAGTAACCCTACCCAACCCTGATTGTAATATTATGTAGTTGTATTTTAGTGGTATCATATTATGTAGTATAACATTTGTATTAGAGTATTACTGTAGTAATATTTTAATAAAAATGTAAATTATATTTTTGCCGTATTTTTGTGGTATTTCAATAAGTGGTATTTTTGTAATACTCCTTAAGTATTATTGTAATATTATGTAGTTGTATTTTAGTGGTATAATATTATGTAGTATAACTTTTGTATTAGAGTATTACTGAAATAATATTTCAATAAAAATATAATCTACATTTTTGTTATATTTTTGTGGTATTTCAATAAGTGGTATTTTTGTAGTACTTCTTAAGTATTATTGTAATCAGGGTTGGGTAGGGTTGCTACAACTGGATTACTTTCAATTACTTTTGGATGACTCCAATACCAAATATGCAAATAAAAGACAAAAGAAACTCAATATGAATAAAATGATGACTCACAACACGTGGTAAGCTTTCTCTCCTGGCTTTGATCTCTTTGATCTCCGGCAAAACGAACATCAAATGCGACAGAAACAAAATGAAAATGAATCCAAACATCATTTTTGCCGTTCCGTGTATTCCGTTACTCCCCAAGCCTGCACAAAATTGAGTCATTTTATTCATATTTAGTTTATTTTGTCTTTTATTAGCATATTTGGTATTGGAGTCATCCAAAAGTCATTGAAAGTAATCCAGTTCAAGTAACCCTACCCAACCCTGGTCATGAAGCAGCGCAACAGAATGTTTCTTTGTTTGCTTAGTTTGTTCCGGATTTTGTAGAAAGAAACCTCCGTTTTTGCCCACCGGTCGTTCCAAAAGAACCCTGACGGAATTTGAAGAAGGATGGAGTGACTATCTTTTGCAAATAGCAACAAAAATGGCAGGTTTGTGTTGTGTTTATGACAGCTGGGAATTCACAGAGAGACATCCCCGGGCTGAGATGACTTGGTGGAGTCATACAGGGGAATGAAAAAATTCAGTTTGATCTCCTCCTTGTAACTTTCTTCTTTTTTATCATCGTAAATACATTTTTTTGCAGACTTATACCGATAACGTGCTAAGTTGCTTAGTCTAAGTCAGACTAGGCTTCGTGTCCAGCCGCTTGCTTGATTCTGTCAAAACCAGAACGGAGACAGGACCCACTTGCGTTACATTTCTCTCAGTTTTATTGGAAGAAAGGAAAGGGTTGCACCCACGATCCGGTGATCGCTGGTCGCGGGAAGCAGGTCGCTCTGTACGTGGAAGTGGGACTTCTGTGGCGAGCGATGGCGGTGTGGGGAACGGCAAAAACGGGTCAGTAGCCGGGGCAGGAGAGCAAAAAAAAAGTGGTTGGGATCAGAGACAAGTAGAAAGCCAGGAGAAGAGAGTAGACATGGTCAGGATCAAAAAACGGTTTGAGGCCGGGAAACAGACGGGTGCAAAAACAGGTGGGAGTCAGGGTCGAAAAAGCTTGCCTAGAGTACACTGAGGTTTGCAGACCGACTGACAACAGGTGACAGACAGGAGTGGGTTTGAATAGGGACAGGGAGCCAATCAGAGTCCGAGGCAGTTGGCGCCAAAGGAGCGGGCACAGGTGCATCACATTGGTAATCATGACAGAGTCAACATCTGGCGTTTTAGAAAGAAGAGCAAAAGAGTGTAGTTCTGTTTAAGACTTTTATTGCAATAAAAAATACAAAAAACAGAATATTCTGGGTTTGTCAACAGGACAAAGTCCTCCCTAAACAAGTACTGACAAAATGGGTGACCGTTGTTTTGATAGGAAAATGTTCAAATTGAAACTTAACTGAAATTAGATTTTCCAGACAGAGTTAAGAGGTCCAAGCTTCACAATAGACATTTGTCAAAACTGAATGTAACTGGATTTTGTAGGTGGTATGATAAGATTAATGTCACACAGGTAGACCCAATCGCGTAACGTTTTCTCATAATTTTATTGAAAGAAAAAGGAAAGGCAGCGCCCCTGATCCGGTGTTCGCTGGACGCGGAAAGTAAGTCACTTTGGCAATCAGATTGTGATCTGGAAGTGGATTGTCCGTAGTGTGCGATGGCGGTGTCAGGGACGGAAAAACAGGTCGATAGGCGGGACAGGAGACCAAAAACGTGGTCGGGGTCGGAAATGAGACGTAAGCCAGGACGGGAGAGCAGACGTGGTCGGGATCAAAAACGGGTCGTAAGTCAGGATTGATACCAGACACACGAGCAGATACCGTACAAATGGGATCGATACTGGACAGGACGGGACAGACAGGATCGATATAAGATACAGGAGACTGGAGACAGATATCAGACAGGACGAGACAGACAGGATCGATACCGGAAACTGGAGATTGGCGAAAGATATCGGACAGGCTGAGACAGGCGGGATCGATACCGGACACTGGGGACTGGAGTCTGATATCAAACAGGACGCTATAGACGGGAATTATATGCGATACAGGAGATTGGAGCAAGGTATCACACAGGACGAGACAGACAGGATCGATACCAGACACCGGGGACTGGAGTCTGATATCAAACAGGACGAGATAGACGGGAACGGGAAAGCTCGTTCTGTACCCACAGGCTCCGAATACGATTCGCTCGTGTAAGTCTCGCCACCCAGATGTAGTTTTTCAATTGCAAACAATTTCTCGTATATACTGTTAGATAAAGCCCTAACACAATGCATTATGGGAACATCCAGCAGGTCGCCGTCTTCACCTCACAATAGCCACACAGACTACCCGTAAATGACCCAATCAGATAGCTCGGCTGCACATGTCAGACCCAATGGAGCGGATGAGCTGCCTGGGTGGTTATTAAGCGTTGATTACACCTCTCCCTATGATTGCCCATCGCACATTTTTGATGTCTTTTCCAACTCCCAGAAACGCGCCCATAAAATGACCCCTGGCGACGTGCAACATTGATAAGATTCAACACCAATGTTCCCTCTAAGCTGCGCGCATGAGCAATTGCGCACTACCCAGAGCTTTTCCACGCACAAGAAAATTGAGCCAGCTCACAAAAATCAGGGCTCCAAATTGCTAATTAAGAAGCCAATTAAGTCAAAGTTACAGTGCATCAGGGTAAAAATACAAGGCTTCCCCTGACGTGTTCTAAATGCGGTATTTGGAAGTCAAGGTCGAAGTAGAAAGAAGTTGAGTAAAGTCAGTTTTTCGAGAACCGGCTTCTTCGGCTCGGCTCACTAAAAAGAAACCGACTCTTTCTGGTCCTAAAGCTCTTCAGGTCGTTTTTGCTTCTTTCATCCCTATATGACCAAATATTATGTCAAATTATACACAGAATGACTTAAAGGAAGGGGGAATAGAACAAAAACAATTAAAAATACCAAAATGAAAAAGTAGTGAAAAGCGGAGAAAAAAGAAACAAAAGGAACAGAAACAAAGAAGGAAACGTTCTGAAAAAAGTCAGGAAAAAAAGAAAAGAAAGAAACAAAGGAAAAAAAATAAATAGAGAACAAAAAGAAAACAGTAACAGCTAGGAAAAAATAAACACGATGAGATTTTTTTTTAAAAGAATTTAAAAAAAATAGAAAAAAAACAGGGGAAAAAGAAGAAAAAGTTTGTGTTGCATTCAAATAATTTCCAATGATACCAAGTCAATCTTGTTGTCAACATTGTACTTCCACTTCCACTCAAAAATGTGATTAAATACAGTTGTGTATCGTACTACTATAAATATATATATAAAAAAATATATATATATAAAAAAAATGCAGATCATTTCATTTCATTTCATTTCATTTCATACTAAAGGGGCGGCTCAGGAGGTAGAGCGCTCGTCTTGGGATCAGAAGATCGCATTTCGAATCCCGGCTCCTCCGTGTTATATGTCGAAGTGTCCTTGGGTAAGACACTGATACCCCCATAATACCCCCAATGTGCAGGTTACATGGCTGCACGGCTGCTATTGGGAAATGTGAAGCACCCTGTAAAGCGCTTTGGGAAGTCTTGAAAAGAAAAGCGCTATAAATGCATTTCATTTCATAGTTGCCACACTTGGGATTGCCGTTGCTCACTGTTGTTTCAAGCGTTGCTCACCGACTTTGTGTGAACGCTCAGACCCGTAAGGAAAATGACAGGAAACATTGTTCATCACCAAACAGAATGATGGCAATTAAGAATAGTTTCGAGCAGATATTGTTGTTTGCTTTCTGTAATGAAGATTAATGGGGATAATGAACACGGCGTGGTTTCGAGTCCGTTGGGTGAGTAGAAGGCGCTCGTGCACACCGGGTCGGTGAATTGCTGCTGCGAATTTCGTTCCTGCATGGAAAAATAGGCCGATTATTGAAACAACGGCGTGTACTACTTCATTATACAATTCAAATACTTGCCTACTCTGTGTTTTCATACTTGGAAAGGCAATACAGTTTTGCTGGCCACCCATAAGAACTGCACAGTGCAAATGTTCCTGAAAAATGTATGGGAAAATAATGTTATGAATAAAATAAGAAAACAATTATTAATTTTACTATTATTATATTAATTTTATCAATATAATTATTATTTTATGTTCTGCGCTTAAGTTTGAAGGAGTTTCAGGTATACTAAAAAAATGTATGGAAAAATAATGTTATAAATCAAATAGGAAAATTGTCAGGTTCTGGACGGTTGCCATGGCGCCCAGCTGGCACCGCCCCTTGACACCGGCTGACTCGCATTTTCTGATTATTCCTGTGGGTACTTAAACGTGCCCCTTTGAACTGCGCTTTGCCAGATTGTTGTTGAAAACTTGTTTATGTTTGGTTGTACTTTGTTGCACTTCGGTGACACATTCTGAGAGATTCCTACAAGTTCTGTTTGATTCTGGAAATGCCTAGTTTGTAGTTTTGCCTGTGTTTGACCCGTTGTGTTTTTTGGTCTGGTCCGTTTGTGTTTTGGACAACTTTTCTTTCTCAATTAAGGTGACAGATCGTCTACGCAAATGAGTTCCTACTTCCTGCTTCCTGTTCCGGTTCATGACAAAAATAATTTTTGTTTTTATTTTCATTTTTATTTTCATTTTCATTTTCATTTTCATTTTCATTTTTATTTTTATTTTTATTTTTATTTTTATTTTATTTTTTTATTTTTTATTTTTTATTTTTATTTTAGTTCTGTGCTTGAGTTTGAAGGAGTTTCAAGCCCACTAAAAATGTATGGAAAAATAATGTTATGAATGAAATAAGAAAATATATATTTTTTTATTACTATCATTATTATTATTATTATCATTATTATCATTATTATTTTATGTTCACTGCTGAAGTTTGAAGGAGTTGCAAGCCCACTCATAAAACAATACTTGAAATAATAAAACTGTCATGATTTGCAAATTGCCCTCATCCGCGCTCACTCGTTCAGCCCCAGCTGCCACTCGTTCCCCAATTAGTCCTCCTCCAATTTAAACTTGTCATTCTCGTTCCATCCTAGTCAGTCCGTCTGCAAACCTCAGTGCATGCAAGGAAACGACTTTTGCCTCTGGCTCCCGTTTTGATCCTGACCTGTTTCTTGTATCGATCCCTGATCCCAGCTTCTTTCTCCTGTCCCGGCTACCCATATCCTGATTCTCTTTCCTGTATCGATCCCCAATCCAAGCTTCGCTCTCCTGTCCCGGCTACCCATATCCGATCCAATTCTGTTTTCTGTATCGATACCTGATCCCTGGCTTCCCGCTCGTCCCAGCTACCCGACTTGTTCCAATCACGCTCCGTCTCCCATCCCGGCTGCCCGACTTGTTCCGATCTCAGATCACGCTTCGTTCCCGAGGGCTTCTCGCTTCTCCTGCCCAGCGAGCACCAGATTGCTGTCCGATATCTACTCGGCCAATTGGTATCGTCGCCAGCTGCAGCTCGTTGACGGATTGGCTTCCCTTCTATCTAAGCTCAGTGCTCTCACTCACCCTTTGTCAGTCTGTCAACGAACCAAGACATGGGTTTTGACTATCCAGTTTCCTGCCTGCGTTTCCTGTCTTGTATCGTTTCCTTCTGTTTATGTCCTGTTTATTATTAACTCCAGTTTTCGTTCCCGTCTAGTTTGTCCTGTTTAATTTCGATATCCTGTTTTGACATCAATCCTGTCTGTCCTGTCCTGTCCGGTATCGACCTCATCCGTCCGATATCTGCTCGGGCAATCGGTATCGACCTCGTTAGCCTCTGGCTTCTATCTAAGCTCAGTGCTCTCACTCACCCTTTGTCAGTCCGTCAACGAACCTCTGCCCCGCAAGACTTGGGTTTTGGCTCTATCCAGTTTCCTGCCTGCATTTCCTGTCCTGTATCGTTCCCGTCTGTTCTTTTCCTGTTTATCATTATCTCCAGTTTTCGTTCCCGTCTAGTTTGTCCTGTTTAATTTCGATATCCTGTTTTGACATCAACCCTCTCTGTTCTGTCCTGACTTGACTACAAAGCAATTATAGCAAAAACACAAAATAAATTGCCAATTTTCACAATTGCATTTTGCTGTTTATAAATAATACCTATTATCCCCTATCCCTAATTAATTGAACGAAATATCACTGCATGACGGCATCAAACGGGATTTTTCCGACACATCTCATCTGTTTATTTCCTCTGGACAACCTGGAGCTGGAAAATATTCAATTTATAGATAATGACATTTGGCGAATATCTTCAGCTGTCAGGTCCGACCTTTCAAACGAATACATCTTCTTCTTCGGCTGATAGATTTATTGGGCGTGCCGAATGCCAACAACGCAGCTTCCGCTGGCATTTTGATAGGGTGAGTTCCGTTCATCGGGGCCAGCTCATCAACTTTCCAGGGATATTGCCGACGTGCACTATGCACTCCGCCCGACCCGAAAGCTCACATAAAAGATTGCTTTTTCTCAAATGTGCTCCACAGTCATCATTAGATCTTCACCGATTATGAGGCTTTTGCTAAAATGTATAAAGTTTATTGGATACCTCCAAACGGACACAGAGGAGAATACAAGAATGAATGCGCGCCATTAAAGCGTCACTCACGTTGAGACGCCAAGCCATTTTTGGGCGGCAGGGTGTAAAATAGGCTTAAACGTATTTGCTCAAAGTGCAGTAGGCTTAAACGTATTTGCTCAAAGTGTGTATTTCTAATCAGTTTGATGTTCCTTTTGGCAGCTCTTAGTCTTTCTGTCTTTGTTCAAAAGTGTTGGGAAGTGGTCTTTTGTCTTTTGTCTCAACATACCAGTACTTTCCCGTGTCTTGTGATCTCAATAAAACACAGAAGCAGATGGGGGATGACTGAGATTGAGATCAAGATTTGAGCGAGAGAGTATGGAAAGGGTTGCAACTGGCTAAAAAACGTACGTCTTTATCTGGTGCATTTTCCTCTACGGTTAGCCAATATTTTTTTAGCTCTCTCACACTTCAATGGTCGTTTTAGACCCAGCACAGGGTCATCGACACATGGGAACGGAAAACCCATAGAGTAAGACTAGATCCAGATGGATACTGAGAAAATGCTGGGTCAGAAAAAACAAAAGTGCTTCGTCGACGTTTTGAAAGATATTTCCACACATAGGTCATCAACCCTTCTATCTGTTGACATTGAATGTTTTTCTTGCCCTGGAAGAGGGGAGTGTCTTTTGGAGGGGAAACTGCTGAGTCAGAAAAAACAAAAGTGCTTCGTCGACGTTTTGAAAGATATTTCCACACATAGGTCATCAACCCTTCCATGTGTTGACATTGAATGTTTTTCTTGCCCTGGAAGAGGGGAGTGTCTTTTGGGAAAAGAAATGCGTAGTCGGCAAAACCAAAAATGCTTTGTCGACGTTTTGAAAGCTATTCCGACACATCGGTCATCAACCCTTCTATCTGTTGATGTTGAATGTTTTTCTTGTCCTGGAAGAGAGACGTGTCTTTTTTGGAAAAAAATGCTGAGTCGGCAAAAAAAAAAAAACACACTCGCAGAGGCCTAAAGTACAACTGTGTCAATTTTAACAAATAGCGGTTCAACCGTTTTGGAGCCTATAAGCCACATACGAACACACACACATATAAACGTACCCAAATTGGGATTTACAAATAGGTTTTGATATCAAATATATAGACAGTATTCTTTGCCTGCCTTTATCCTGTCTTTTTTTCTCTTTAAAGTCTTTATTACATGTTTACCTTGGAGGTCTCGCTCCAATCTCGATGAATACAACGTTGATATCAATGACAATATATAGAATTCAATTCAATGACATGACTGTGTCCTATGCGTTATTTATGGTTCCTCTTAAGAGTTTGGAGGTGTTGCGGTTAGGGGAAAAAAACTTTGAATGTCAGCACACACGGGGAGAGTGATGTTTGCTAACGTATTAATTATTTACCAGTGAGGGTCAACAATGTCGGACCCCGTGTCTTAAATGTTAATGTATGTGTGGTGGAGGAATTAGTACCTGGATGCATTGTTCCCTCTAAACTGCGCACAAGAAAATCTAGCCGGCTCACAAAAATCAGGGCTCGAAATTGCTAATTAAGAAGCGACTTAAGTCAAAGTTACAGTGCATGAAGGTCAAAATACACGGGTTCCCCTGACGTTGTGTCCTAAATGCGGTATTTTGAAGTTGAGTCAGAGTAGAACGAAGTTGAGTAAAGTTAGCAGAGTTTGTCGAGAACCGGCTTCTTCGGCTCGGCTCACTAAAAGGAACCGGCTCTTTCGGGTCCTAAACGGCTCTTCGGGTTGTTTTTGCTTCTTTAATCCCGACATGACCAAATATTATGTAAAATTATGCACAAAATGACTTAAAGGAAGAAGGGAATAGAACAAAAAAGAAAAAAATACCAAAATGAAAAAGTAGTGAAAAGCTGAGAAAAAAAAACAAAAGGAAGAGAAAAAAAGAAAGAAAAATTTTGAAAAAAGCCAGAAAAAAAGAAAAGAAAGAAATGTGGGGAAAAAGTAAACAGAGAAAAAAAAGAAAAAAGTAACAGCTCGGAAAAAATGAACACAATTAGATTTTTTTTAAAGGAATTTAAAAAAAAGTAGATAAAAACACAGAAAAAATAAGAAAAAGTTTGTGTTGCATTCATTTCCAATTCTATCAAGTGAATCATCAAAACAGCCCAGAGAATCGTCGGCTGCTCTCTGCCCAGTCTGGAGGACATTGCCTGCTCTCGCTACCTCAGCAGAGCAGAAAACATCATCATGGACTTTTCTCACCCCGGCCACCACCTCTTCGACCTGCTGCCTTCCGGCAAGCGCTACAGGTCACACAAAGCAAAAACAAACAGACTCAGAGACAGCTTCTTCCCCACAGCCATTACCACCCTAAACAGACACCGCACAAAAAAACTGAAAACTGTTGCAAAAAACTACCTCACACGAATGTAAAATGGTACTCACGTACATGCTGTCTGCACTATGTTTGTTCACTGCTCAAAACAGACACAGCACAAAAAACCTGAAAACTTGTGCCAACACTACCTCATACGAATATAATGGTACTAATGTCTATGTTCTTGCACATGTCGACTGCACTACGTTTACTGCTCACCTTGCACAATGTCTGACCATTTCCTTTTTTCTGCACTATGTTGTCTATGTTTGCACCAATGCATATGCTGACTATTTTTTGCACTATGATGACTTTGCACCAAATGCAATATTGCACAACCCTTACGATACCAACGGTATCACGACAACACTGTATGTAACATCCCACATGCCGACATTTCTTGTGTAAATACCATGTCAATGATAACTATAGCCTTATCCCCCTTGTTTTATAACCTTATCTTCTCTGTTCCTTTATCTTCTTGGCTCATACCTCACTGTGAATGTGTAAAACTGGAGTGTCATGCCCAATTTCGTTGTCACAATATGTTAACCCATTTTGTAACAATGACAATAAAGGTATATTCTATTCTATTCTATTCTATTGTTGCCAACATTGTACTTCCACTAAAAAATGGGATTAAGTACAGTTCTGTATCTTGCAACCGACTCAATAAGCCCCCAAAAATGTTAATATTATGTGACAATCAGGAAATTAAAAAAAAATGGATATCTTGTGAATGAATTGTAAGAACGACGTTTGTAGGCAATAGTACATGAGTCAATTCATTCAAAAGTGAAAAATAATTTTTCATTGCCGAAAACTCTGCAAAATGTAAGTTGATGTCAAGTTTTGGACATGTTTGATAATGAATTATCTTGCCACACTCGGGATTACAGTTGCTCACTGTTGTTTCAAGCGTTGCTCACCGACTTTGTGTGAACGCTCAGACCCCTGCAAAATTACAGGGAACATTGCCTGGATGTGACTATTTAACAAAAACATCAGGGACTGTGCTTCGGAATATAAGATGAATGCTGCAGGTTCATATTTGAAAATGATATCACGGAAAGATGAAAAAATTCACTTATCGCCAGACGGACAGCAATTATGATTGATTATAGCTCCCTGCCAGCGATTCACAAAATTGGTTCTTGGCTTTAGGTGGAAAGCTGTGTCACGCAGGAAGACATTATAGCAGTTTTTTTACCCTGCTATGTCCGGTGACCAATGTTCCCTGTAATTTTCCAGGGGGTCTGAGCGTTCACACGAAGTCGGTGAGCAACGCTTGAAACAACAGTGAGCAACGGCAATCCCAAGTGTGGCAAGATAATTCATTATCAAACATGTCCAAAACTTGACATCAAGTGCTTGGCTCAATTTTGTGCAGGCTTGGAGAGTAACGGAATACATGGAACGGCAAAAATGATGTTTGGGTTTATTTTCATTTTGTTTCTGTTGCATTTTATGTTCGTTTTGCCGGAGTTCAAACAGATCAAAGCCAGGAGAGAAAGCTTACCACGTGTTGTGAGCCATCATTTTATTCCTATTTAGTTTCTTTTGTCTTTTATTAGCATATTTGGTTTTGGAGTCATCCAAAAGTAATTGAAAGTAATCCAGTTAAAGTAACCCTACCCAACCCTGACTTTGGGTTTCCTGCAAATGAAGGTAATTGGTCTTTCTTGGGCTCGGGCTTTATGACTTGCGGGCTTCGGGTTGGCTCAGGCTGGATTTCTGGCCGCAATCTTTCTCTATGCTGTTGGTTGGTAAACAACAATCTAAGTCAGGAACATTTGACTTGAGAGGTTTGTGGTCACGGCAGAGCGTTTGGTGTAGAAACGGAGCAGCTTGCTTTGAGGCAACTCTTACACTTTGGTGTGGAGGCAGCTCGCATCACCTGCTGCTTTGACCCTGACTCATACGGCAAACTGTCAACTGTAGTGAGCGCGATATACAGTGTGCTTGTTTATGTACGTGTGGGGCAAAGATTGCATTTGGTTGCATCATTTCTTATTTTTCCAGGTCAGTACATAAATAAATCCCTCAATTAGGGGATTAGTGCTGTGCTTTTTACCCAAATTATAGCCGATAGCCAAAATAGCTGATTAAAGAAAATAAGTATTTGAACACCCTGCTATTTTGCTATTTCTCCCAATCAGAAATCATGAAGCGGTCTGAAATTATCATCGTTGGTGCATGTCCACTGTGAGAGGGAAAAACTAAAAAGAAAAATCCAGAAATCAAAATGCATGATTTTTTTAACAATTTATTTGTGTGATACAGCTGCAAAGGACTAACAGGTCCTTCAGGGTCAGAATTCTAGATGATACACAGGTGTTCAAATACTTATTTGCAGCTGTATCACACAAATAAATTATAAAAAATCATGCATTGTGATTTCTGGATTTTTCTTTTTAGTTTATCTCCCTCACAGTGGACATGCACCTACGATGAAATAGGGAGAAATAGCAGGATGTTCAAATACTTATATTCTTCGCTGTTAATAAGAATTTCGAGTAATTTACTGTGGTATAAGCAGGGTTGGGTAGGGTTACTTTAACTTGATTACTTTCAATTACTTTTGGATGACTCCAATACCAAATATGCTAATAAAAGACAAAAGAAACTAAATAGGAATAAAATGATGACTCACAACACGTGGTAAGCTTTCTCTCCTGGCTTTGATCTCTTTGATCTCCGGCAAAACGAACATTAAATGCGACAGAAACAAAATGAAATCAATCCAAACATCATTTTTGCCGTTCCATGTCTTCCGTTACTCCCCAAGCCTGCACAAAACTTAGTAATTTCACTCATATTTCGTTTCTTTTGTCTTTTACTAGCATATTTGGTATTGGAGTAATCCAAAAGTAATTGAAAGTAATCCAGTTAAAGTAACCCTACCCAACCCTGGGTATAAGGTAGATAGATAGATAGATAGATAGATAGATAGATACTTTATTCATCTCCGTAGGGAAATTCACACTTCCAGCAGTCTACCCTGTTGTTTATTAACAGATTAACATGATGCCCTAGGGGTGCTTGTAGCGGAGTGGATGACGTCACACGCCAGTCCAAAAGTTCGACATCCCTGCGGCAGATGGAAATCTTTTTCTTTGTGTCCAGGGATACACCACCTCGTGTTAGCGAGTCCGTCTCCCCTCCGATTCCCGTAGGCTTTGGTGTCTCTGTATAGCGGCGCTGAAACCGGATAGCTCCGGGTAGCTACGGGTGGCTACACGTTAGCGTCCGGGGTACTAAACGTGAGCCACGTTTCTGCAAAACACAGAATCTGCGCTCCCTGTGCGCTTCGATGTTTTCCACCAGCACTCGTTGGTCTTATTCGGTAGTGAGTTCACATTTACCATGATTGCGGACGGTACCGAAGACTTATAACGCCGCTAGCCGCTTCGCTAGCTCCGGCTCTTCTTCCACCATAGGCCCCCTCATCACGCCGGCACGAGAATTCTTCAGGGCAGGGAGTTGATTCCTCGAATAAACGCATTTTTGTGCGCTAAAACCCATGTCCATAGGATAGAAAGTCATCCAAAGTGTAGTTGTCAAATGGGAAGAAAAAACACCAAAGATAGGAGCAGACAATAAAACAATAAATCACAAAAAGTGAGAGATAACAGGGGAGCTGCTGGAAAGGCAGCCGCTCGATGGCGGCGCCGTGCACTAGGATGTAAGATGCAACCCTTAAAACATTACCAGTCAAACCAATGAATACAATACCAGCACAGACAATATTATTAGGGATGGAACCCGGTCATTGCCTTGGCCATCCTCGCCTTGTTTGTCCAATGGAGCTCATTAGCTCTGTTATGGCATCAGTTTTGCTCATCCTCCCCTGCAAGCACAAGTTTTAACAAACAAACTGTTGGCCGCACTGAGTCAGACTGAGATGTGAGCGAGTTCGCCAAAAGAGCAAAATGACCTACTTACCGATTTTGCCGCTGAGTTCATTTGCACGGATCAAAGGTTCCAAGTGTCTTCTTGGAAAGATTTGCGGCTGTTTCCGGACATTTGTTGCCCCCGTTCGACCCTAGCCTCCATTGCATGTAATTATTTAACAATAAAATGGTTCAAATTACCGTAAATTCCGGACTATAGAGCGCACCTGATTATAAGCCGCACCCACCACATTTTAAGAGGATAACCGCTTTTGTACTCACACAAGCCGCACCTGTATATAAGCCGCATGCTGTATATAAGCCGCATGCGCCCACATCATAACATGTAAAACAATCACAAAATTAACCCAAACCCTACTTTGAGTCCCGCGATTTTAACTGAACGTAAAGTACACGGTTAAAAAAACCATAGCCGGCAAAATAACGGAAAATGATACCGGTAGTTAAGATTTAATACAGACCTGCAGAGTCTGAGTTCCGTTAAAAGTAATCCAAGGAAAAAAAGTGTATATTTCCAAAGGTAAGGGTGGGAAAAATATATATCCACTATTGTCTGCCGTGTCCACAAACACTCACCTTTACCGGTCCCCACTTCCTGTCATCCCCCGCGTCTGTTTCGCCCCTCCTTTTTAATTCACCCGTGCAAAACATATCAGAATATGTGTCTACAATAAATACATTACAAAAATATACAGTTACAAATACATATTATACATGGTTACACATATTTACAAAGAAAGACACCGAGAAAGTTTTCAAAGCTTTAATAATAATATTATAACTTTCATCCCAAACCGTGCCTGTGAAGGGTAGCAAAACGCTACTAACAAGACGCTCGCAATACGGTTAAAGTGCCTGTTAAAATAAATATACCGTTCATATAGAAATCAAAGTTGTCCTCCTTTAGTATGGGAAATGGAGTTTGTCATATAAAGGTCGTTCTACGCTCTTTTATTTAAAAACACGCTAGCAACACGCTCGCAAGGTAACGTTTGCGTGCAGTAGCTCTGTTTCCTTCTTTATCGGACTGTTCGATTGCGTTTAGCTTGTAAGCTGCGTCATGTGCCTTGAACTCGAGCGCCGGCAGCGGCCGTTAGAAAAATGACATAAATTGGCCGCATCACTGAATAAGCCGCAGGGTTGAACGTTTGGGGAAAAAAGTAGCGGCTTATATGTGTCTTTACAGCGAATAGCTTAATATTTATTGTAACCCCTGACATTGTACATTTTGGATGTAAATTGTCATTCCCGGGCACCATGTTTCTTATCCAAAGTCAGTTTTCATAAGTGCCAGGACAAAATCATTTTTCTTCCTTATAGCAGTGTCTGAAATAACGTCTGCCCGGACGCCCGGGGCATGCTTCCTCTACGTCGGGTGTACAACGTACAAAACGTCTCCGCCCGGGTGGCCAGCAACCTTTTCAAAAAAAAAAAAAAAAGATTTGTTTTTCGAATCAAATGTTTGCTTTATTCCGATTTCGAAATCTTCGTTCGGTTTGGAAGTTTCGGAATTTCGGTTCGTTTGGCAATCTGCATACTCGGCAGCCAATCAGAAGCCTGCATCGAATACGTTCGTGCTTCCGGACTTTCCCGAGCGTTATAATGTCGTGCATTTGCATATCATTTTTCAAAGTAGGCGCACAGAGAACACAAGAAAAATGGAGAAGTGGTTAGGAATATTGTTAGAGATGGAATGTTGGTGTCTGTAAACAGTGACCGAGATGATCAAGAGTAGAGCCGAAATGGACAGGACAAGATCAGTCAAACCAAAAAAATTTCTACTTTATTGTACAAAAATTGGTACAGTGGAACCTCGGTTTTCGAACGCCTCTCAGTTCGAACAAATCGGAGTCCGACCAAAAAGTTCGAGAAATTCTTGCTTCGCTGTTCGGTCAAAAATCGGAGTTCGAACGCCGGTAATGCGTGAGTGCGTACGCTAGGGTGCGATGCTGAGCGGCGTACGGGTGTAGATCGCTCTTTTCGTGACCAACTGTTATCGCGTTCATGTTAGCGTAATCTTTCGTACGGAAGATTACGTCAACGCGAACGTACAATTAGCCTAGGTTAGCTTTATGTTTACGTTAAACATTCAAGGGAAACATTCAGGGTGTTGGAACGGATTAAAACGATTTACATTATTTTTAATGGGAAAAATGATTTCAGTGATCAAACAAATCGGTTCTCGAACAGGGTTCTGGAACGGATTATGGTCAAGAACCACTCCACTGTATATGGCGTCCACAGTTTGAAATAATCAAATGAACATACAAGCTGCTGGGATAACTTGAAAGTCGACTGGTATGAAAAAAAACCTTTTGTGTGATGTTTTTAGCATTTCCCTTTATCTTACACTTACATTTTTTTTGCTTGCAGTTTGTTTTGAGAAAAGCCTTTCGTAGTCCCGCCTGAGTACTATCCAAGGTCCATAAAGGCAATCTTGGATGACTTTGATATAGATTAATGTAAAGGCTCTGAACCCTATTAAACACCTTTATGTGAAACTACAGAATACCGTCAGGACCAGAACGGAAACAGGACCCAATTGTTTGATTGGTTTCTCATAAGTTTTATTCTAGGAAAGAGCCCACGATCCGGTGTTAGCTGGACGCGGGGTGCAAGTTGCTCTCTTACTCGGATTGTGTTCCAAACACGGAAGTGGATATTCCATAGCGAGCGATGGCGGTGTCAGGTACGGAAAAAGTGGTCGGTAGCCGGGACTGGGAGAGTAAGGCGTGGTCGGGGTCCGAAACGAGTCGTAAGCCAAAACGGAAGAGTAGACTTAGTCGGGGACAAAAATAGGTCGTAAGCCGGGACGGAAGAGCAGACGTGGTCAGGATCAAAAACACGTATCCGGAGACAGACGGGAGCAAAAACGGGACAGGTGGGAGTCAGATTCGAAAAAGGCTTGCCTAGTATACACTGAGGTTCGCAGACGGACTGACAACAGGGGATTGTCAGGACTGGGTTCAAATAGTGACAGGGAGCCAATCAGAACTCGCGGCGATTGGCGCCAAATGACCGGGGCACAGGTGAATCACATCAGTAATCATGACAAATACAGCTTCTCAGCAAACCACAGGTCTCCCCACCGCGTCGCCAAACATTGTGAAAAGCAGTAACAGTTAATAAGCTTCAGATAGAAGCCGTCAGTTCACTGCGATCAGACAAATTAGGCAAATGAAAACCTTATTTTCCTCTCAAATCTGTGTCTACTGGCATCGACGGTGCTCGTTATTTCTACATTGAAATTGTTTTCAAAGAATCGCCGCCACAGTCATTTGACGAGAAGCCTGGCGTCATGGCTTCATTTAATAAGGCAGCAGTCATTGAGACTTTGTCTTGTGTCCCGCATGAAATTGTCCAATTTCTTTGCAAGATAAGCAAGCCATTATTCAGTTTTTCTGCTTTCTTCCAGTGATCAAATGAGTACGTGTTACTACTCTTGTTTTGTTTGAGAGATTTGGAAACTGTCTGTCCCCGTGTGCCCTGCGATTGGCTGGCAACCAGTTCAGGGTGTCCCCTGCCCACTGCCCGATGATTGCTGGGATGGGCTCCAGCACCCCCGCGACCCTACTGAGGATAAGCGGTGCAGCTAATGAGATGAGATGAGATGAGATAATTTCAGCTATACAAGGATGAAACTAGAGCGAGGAATCAATTTCTGATCAATTTCCATGGACAGTGTGTCAGGACCAGAACAGAAACAGGACCCAATCGCGTAACGTTTCTCTCAAGTTCATTAAGCTAGAGAGAGGAAGGGTCCGGTGCTCGCTAGACACGGGAAGCAAGTCGCTCTCGCAATAGGATTGTGATCCGAATTCGAAAGCGGATCTTCAGTAGCGGGCGATGGCGGTGTCAGGGACGGAAAAACAGGTCGATAGCCGGGACAGGAGAGCAAAAACGTGGTCGGGATCGGAAACGAGTCATAAGCCAGGGCGGGAGAGTGGACGTTGTCGGAATCAAAAATGGGTCGTAAGCCAGGACGGGAGAGCAGACGTGGTCGGGATCAAAACAGGTCGTAGTCGGAATACGAGAGCAGACATGGTCGGGATCAAAACAGGTCGTTGCCAGAAACATATGGGAGCAAAAAGCGGGACAGGTGGGAGTCAGGGTCGAAAAAGGCTTGCCTTGTATACACAGAGGTTCGCAGATGGACTGACAGGACTGGATTCAAATAGTGACAGGGAGCCAATCAGAACTCGCGGCGGGTGGCGCCAAATGCACAGGTGAATCACATCAGTAATCATGACAGAGTTTGCTTACAATTTTTTTTTCATGATAAAGCTCGAATAAAATTATGAGAAATACTGAACTAATGGAGGGAATATTAAGGATCAGTTTTGCTCACGTGGTCCTACTGGATTCGAGCAAAGATGCTGGACAAAATTTTAGACCGAAATTCTATAAATTGTCCACACTTACTTTGAAATACAAACTTGACTTAATGACATTCCTAGAAAAAAATTATAGCAGCATTCCGAACCAATTTCAGCGTGATATAGAAAAAAAAATAATCCACTCGGAACAAGATGCTTATTACCAACTGCGATACGGACCATTAGCTGCACTTCCGTCTCTCTTTAGAAATATTCCTTCCTCCGAACGGAAGACAGACGGAAGACTTTGACTTTTTCTACTGCCAGCCGATCCAGAAGGTCCGGCCGAGAGCAGATGCGGCAGTTATGAGATGGAGTCGTGTTTGGAGAGGCTTTGAGAAATCTTGGCAAAGTTCCGGGCTGGTGGGCGGACCAGTTGGAAGGGGCCAAAACCTTTCCAAAATGGTGCTGACGATTATTGAGTGAGAGAGGAAATTGTTGAGGGGAAGGAGGATGTTAGCAAGAGAAAAGTACAAGTCAGCCAACTAACTGGCGTAAGAGGAAATAAAATACCGGGGTAGGGTTGAATAAGCATATACCGTAAATTTCGGACTATAGAGCGCACCTGATTATAAGCCGCACCCATCAGATTTTAAGAGGATAATCGGTTTTGTAGGACATTTCAACAGAAAACAGGAATTAAGTATCAAAATGTTTTTAATAATTGAGAAATGACTTAATGAACAACCTATCACAGTTGCGAGTTGACTCTTAAGCAATTATGATGTCATTTTGGGTCCTGAAGTAGCAAAATGGCTGAGCCCCTGGATATTAAAGATAGATAGATAGATAGATAGATAAGGGAAGAGATAGAGAGATCGATACTAATTGCGGTTTGGTCAATTTTTTTCTGAACATACGAAGCCTAGTGACCCAAGGTAAAGTTTATGTATTTTTGTCTGTGACTTGAAGCTACCACTGGAATGATTAAAATTAAAATAAATAATAATAAATAAATAAATTGATAATAATAAATAATAATCTCATCTCATCAGCTGCACCGCTTATCTTCAGTAGGGTCGCGGGGGTTCTGGAGCCCATCCTAGCAATTATCGGGCAGTGGGGAGGGGACACCCTGAACTGGTTGCCAGCCAATCGCAGGGCAAACAGGGACAGACAACACGCTCGCTCATACACACCTAGGGACAATTTTGGACTGGCCAATCCACCTGAAATGCATGTCTTTGGAATGTGGGAGGAAACCGGCGTGCCCGCAGGAAACCCACGCAAGCACGGGGAGAACATACAAACTCCGCACAGTAAGTCTGGTAGCTGGATTTGAACCCACACAGGAGGTTCCCAAGACCTTAGAACTGTGCCGCACACGCGCTAACCACTGCGCCGCCGTGCTGCATAAATAATAATGATAATAGTAATTATATATAATATATTAATATATAATATTAATATAATGATATTAATATTATTATTATATTATATTACTATAATTATTATGATTCATTATTATTAATAAATTAAAATTCGTGAGTAGAGGCACCACTAACTAACTTGCACTGGCTCCTGGTCAACTTAAAATGTGACCATCAGGTTATTTTACTAGCATACACTCGTTTGTATTTTCCCCTATGTTCATGAATCTCATTTTCAACCCTTTCTCACTCCCTTGTCATTCTTCCTTCGTGTCCTCCCTTTGCTTTCTCTCTCTTGAAAAAAAATTATCTCTATGACACAATTATCTTGCTTTTTCTGTAGGGAAAAAATAAGCTAAATCCTTCTTATTCACATTCTGTCATTGTAACCACAAATAAAAAGTGATTTGGGGCAAGTCATGCCAAGTTATCTAAAATAAAATGAGCCATTCACTGTCCTCTGGTGGCCATAAGGAGGATTTCAATGAAAAGGTCAGGAATCAAATAAGGTCTTAAGCAACACACTAGATAGTTTTTCTTTCCTTTTTTTTTATCGCTGCGCATGAATATTCTGCGTGTATTTTCTGGGAGTAGTATTTTAAGGAAAACTGTAAAATTAGAACTTGAAAAAAAAATCTAGTAATGAACAAAAGTGATTGTGATGTTATGGTTGAAATGAGGGGAAATCAGCCTCTTGTCACGTGACCAAACGACCTCTTTGAAAGGAGACTGAACTATTGGACCATAGAAGAAGTGCTACAAACACAAGGAAGGATAAAAAAAAACTCTTGGGACCTTGAGTGACCAAAAGGAACAATTTTTTATCTCTTTTTTGAGTAGTCGTGAGGTTCGGTGTATAACAGGGGTGTCAAACTCATTTTAACTCGGGGGCCACACGATAGAACAAACATTCTGTTGAGGGCCGGACTAGTAGATTAAAGAGAAAGAAAAAGAGAAATGAAAAAATAAGAGAAAGAGGGAGGGAAAAGGAGAGGGGCAGGACAAAGAAAGAATAAGAGAGAGAGGGAGAGAGCAGGAGAAAAAAAGAGATAAAAAGTCGTGAGAGAGGGGAAAAAGAAAGGGAGTGGAAGAAAGAAATCCAAAGAGAAATAGAAAGACAGAAGGAGAGAAAAGAGAAAAGAAAGCGTGAAGGGTAGGAAGAGAGAAAGAGAAAAGAGAGAAAAGGAAAAAAGGAAGTTAGAGCAAAAGAAGTTAAAAAGACACAGATAGAGAAAGAGACAAAGAGTAACAAAGGACGAGTGAAAGAGAGAGACAGAGAGTGGGAGAAAAGGGGTGGAAAAGAAAGAGAGAGAGAAAGAGAGAGAGAGAGAGAGAGAGAGAAAAAAAGAAATACAAGTACAGTGTCTTTGTTCGAGGCACCTGGCTTTGGCAACATCAAGTTGACATATTTCAATCTGCAGCTTGTTTTTCTCTTGCGCTTCTCTGAGTGTTGTCTTGCCGGCCAGATTCAATCCCTTAGTGGCCCTGATTTGGCCCACAGGCCGCCTGTTTAACACCAGTGCTCTACAGTGAACGTCCAAGCGACTTCATTTTTTAACTTTTTTTTTATAATAAACCTCATTCATGTCGAGCAACTCAGTGTCTCACAACAAAATGTTAATGAACAATATATATGATATCACGAAACACATGTAGAATATAACATGTCTACAGAAATAAATATGTTTGAAAAAAATATTGTGTAAGATTATTTTGTATTTTGTAAGGGATAATCAGGGTTGGGTTGGGTTACTTTAATTTGATTACTTTGAAGTACTTTTGGATGACTCCAATACCAAATATGCTAATAAAAGACAAAATAAACTAAATATGAATAAAATGACTACATTTTGTGCAGGCTTGGGGAGTAACGGCAAAAATGATGTTGGCAAGCTGTTTGGATTTCTTTTCATTTTGTTTCTGTTAGTTTGGCCGGAGATCAAAGAGATCAAAGCCAGGAGAGAAAGCTTACCACGTGTTGTGAGTCATCATTTTATTCACATTTAGTTTCTTTTGTCTTTTATTAGCATATTTGGTATTGGAGTCATCCAAAAGTCATTGAAAGTAATCCAGTTAAAGTAACCCTGATTATTTTATGTTTTTAGGAGGCGTTTAACAGACTTTGGATTTGAGGGGGGGGGTCGGTCATCACGTCCGACTCCTAGCTCCGCGCATGCGCAGCAGGCGGGAAGCGCAAATGAAAAGGAGCAGCTATGCCGCGCCAGGCAGAAAAGGGACGGGAGGCTTGGAAGAAGAACAGCCGACACGCTGGAGGACTTACCCGGGGACGGCGGCACCGGGAGGCGGCTGACACTCGTTAACTGCTCACCGTCCCCTCCTCCGAAAGTGGACTGTTTAACCCAAGTCTTCCAGCTCCCGCCCTCACGACATCCACAATGTTGCCGCTAGCCGCCTGAGGATCAATGACCGCCGCCTGCGGGTTGTTTTGCCCAACTTGAACCGAGACAAAAGCGAGAAGCAGCGGACGCTCACGATGCTTTTATCGACGGCGCCGAGCGGGAAATGTCTCGGAAAACGCCGTATGGGGACGATATGCCTTCAGTTGGTGCTGTGGATTTTATGTGCCGTGAATGGAGAGGAGCAGCCGTTCAGCGTGGAGGTAAGAAAGAAGTGGCGGTCGGACGTCACCTGGTGCCCGGGGAAAGAAAGCAAAAACACTCGGTGTCAATCATGGCAACAGTACCGACTATTCGGTAAAAATATGAAACGTTTGTCTGCTTTTGCGTGTTCTCAACACAAGCCTTGTTGTGTTGTTTTTGACAATGGACTCTTTGTGTGATGGATCATCCTATTTTTTACACTTTTCAACCCTCCCCCCTTCAAAAATACCTAAATTGACATTTATTCGTGACTTAAGATTTTACACTAATATTTATTTTGCCAATAAAATGAATTGTATTTATTTATATTAGAGCCGCAACAAACATTTTGAAAGGGTCAGTGTGTATTATTTAGTACCTCATCTCATTAGCTGCACCGCTTATCCTCAGTAGGGTCGCAGGGGTGCTGGAGCCCATCCTAGCAATCATTGGGCAGTGGGCAGGGGACACAGGGACAGACAACTCACTCGCTCATTCACACCTAGGGACAATTTGGACCGGCCAGTCCACCTGAAATGCATGTCTTCGGAATGTGGGAGGAAACAGGAGTGCCCGGAGGAAACCCACGGGGGAGAACATGCAAACTTCGCACAGGAAATCTGGTAGCTGGATATGAACCCACACAGGAGGTTCCCAAGACCTTAGAACTGTGCCGACGTGCTGCCCTTTTTAGTACCTCCTTCTGGCAAAACATTCCTTAAACAACACTTAATTTGAATAATAAAATCATGAACTATCATACAAACAACAATCTTTTAATATACGAGTAAAAATTTGCACAAATATGACATATAATAAGCCTCGCCTAAAGGGAGCTGACATAATTTTGCAAATGAAATAAATTTTATTTATATATATCCTTTATTAGAGCCGCAACAAACATTTTTAAAGGGCCAGTGTGTATTATTTAGTGCCTCCTTCTGGCAAAACATTCCTTAAATAACACTTGATCTGAATAAGAAAATTATGAACTATCATACAAACAACCATCTTTTAATATACTAGTAGAAATTTGCGCAAATATGACATATAATGAGCCTCGCCTAAAGGGAGCTGACATAATTTTGCAAATGAAATAAATTGTATTTATATATATCCTTTATTAGAGCCGCAACAAACATTTTTAAAGGATCAGTGTGTATTATTTAGTACCTCCTACTGGCAAAACATTCCTTAAATTACACTTGATTTGAATAATAAAATCATGAACTATCATACAAACAACCATATTTTAATATACTAGTAGAAATTTGCGCAAATATGACATATAATAAGCCTCGCCTAAAGGGAGCTGACATATATTGCAAATAAAATAAATTGTATTTATATATATCCTTTATTAGAGCCGCAACAAACATTTTTAAAGGATCAGTGTGTATTATTTAGTACCTCCTTCTGGCAAAACATTCCTTAAATAACACTTGATTTGAATAATAAAATCATGAACTATCATACAAACAATCATCTTTTAATATACTAGTAGAAATTTGCGCAAATATGACATATAATAAGCCTCGCCTAAAGGGAGCTGACATATATTGCAAATAAAATAAATTGTATTTATATATTTCCTTTTATTAGAGCTGCAACAAACAACTGCATGATTTTTGAGGTTTTTCTTCTTGAATTCAGGAAATACAAATTTTCCACTCGTTAGCAAGCTAGCAGGAGCTTGTTAAAAATCCTGGTGATTGGAAACCCCTGTGTTGAGCAACCTCAGCAACAAACTTGTTGACCTGTGGTAATAATCGAAAGCTCTGCCGGTTAGTTTCTCAATCGACCGGATGAACTAATAACGATATTATTTAAATCTAAGTACCGTCTTTTAACAAAGAACAATAAATAAGTTAATGTCTATTATAAAACCTACATCCATACCGAAAGTAGTCACAAATGTTAATCTTATTTATTTCCATGCAAAGGCAAATTGGAATTCAGGGTGAATCCATCCCTCTGCAAAATAATCTCTCAAATCAGTTAATTGTAGGAGAAAAAACGATGTTATTAAGAACTGTTGAAAAGTATGAATTTCCCAAAGTTTTTACATACACATTTTTGTACCGACATAATTGAAATGTTTGAATATAATTCATATTAATGTAATGTGAATTAATAGGCAGCACGGCGGCGCAGTGGTTAGCGCTTGTGCGGCACAGTTCATGTCATGGAAACCTGTCGTGGGTTCAAATCCAGCTCCAGACTTCCTGTGCGGAGTTTGTATGTTCTCCCCGTGCTTGCGTGGGTTTACTCCGAGCACTACCGGTTTCCTCCCACGTTCCAAAAACATGCATGTCAGGTGAATTGGCCGATCCAAATTGTCCCTAGGTGTGAATGAGCGAATGAGTTGTCTGTCCCCGTGTGCCCTGCGATTGGCTGGCAACCAGTTCAGGGTGTCCCTTGTCCACTGCCCGGAGATGGCTGGGATGGGCTCCAGCCCCCCCGCGGCCCTAATGAGGATAAGCGGTACGACAGATGAGATGAGATAATGTGAATTTCACATAAATAAAGTATCTATCTATAATTTAACACAAAGATATTTAAAGACAATAAGAGCATTAGTAAATAGATAGATAGATAGATACTTTATTCATCCCCGCAGGGAAATTCACAATATTTGTCGTTGAACTGATTTATTTTGAGGACACGAAACGATTACTCGAAGTAGTTTGCGATGATTTTAGTTAGCTACTAGTGGTTAAATTCTGGTTCATATGAAACTCTTAAAAAAAATCTTAAAAACCAAAACTAAATCGCAAGTCATTATATCCAATCATTTTCACTATGCACAGCATTGTGGTGACATCATCGCAACATACAGTAATTGTGTGCTGCTTACTAAGTGCTACCGTATCCTCTTCCATTGACGCCTCACAAAACTGCTGCCTCTCTGTCCACTATTTCAAATCTTAAGGGAAGGCAAAAAATCCAATATTTGCAATCTAACAAGATCTGGTAGCACGCCGTGTACTTGTGAACTGTATATGCACTTCTCTGTTCGGATCTCGCATAGATTTTTTTTGTGTACGCCAGCTTCTTTCCATAATCCTGACACGTGCATGATGGGTTGACTAAATTGTTTGTTCTGCGATTGATTAAGTAGATCATCCTGCACTTACCCAAAGCCAGTTAAGGTAAGATAGGTTCAGCTTTCCTTTGACTGACCTGTTGGAGTACAGTGGTTCCTCGCTAGTTCACGGTTCCACTTTCGCGGGTTCAGAGCTTCGCGGGTCTAAAAAAATATACCTTACCTTCTCAATAAAAGCATTTACTGTATTGACTTGACGCCATTGAGCGCGAGCTTATGTCAACTGAGGACACGGTGTGGACACTCTTATTGTGAAGGGGAGGGGGAGGCCCTGACACAATGCTTAGTCATGGTGAGTTACCGCTTCGCTCACCACCCCCATCCTTTAATTCCTCCCACCTCACCCCCTTCTTATGTTGCGCTCAGTTTGTCGAGGAGGACCTCGGCGACGCGACTTAAGTATATTCTCTTTCTGTCACATTTCATCTCAAGTTTGACTTTATTATACCAAAAGCTAGCGGTTGTTTGTACTACCTAAACACGGCTAATTTTGTGTGGTTTCGTGTATTTGTTGTAAAAGCCGTTCGATGCCGCTAGCTAAAGTATGTTGTTATTGTCAGAAGGTAGCTCTTTCACTTTCATAAAAATGAACACAGACCATTTTTTTAACTGTTGTTTCCCAAAACGCTTCACAAACACTCATCAAATATCACATTTTCACTGTTTTTATTTTCAATATGTAACCGGTAGTGTTGACAAGCGAAATAAACTGCGATGGCTGCATGTGGTTGAGAGCGGTTAATACAATCATACTGAATGGTTCGTAGTGGTTTCGCCGCAGTCCTATTCCGTGTAAATTGATGATGTAAGACATGGCTACACTTGTGGGTCATGGTTTGGTACATTCAGTTCCAGTGTGAAGAGTTCTGGATGAGTCACCCAATAACTCCTTGCCATCATGCCAGCGATCACTTCGGTTTAATGGCGGGGGGGAATACTGTATACCTGTATACGTTTTTTGAAGGGGCGCCGCTACTTCGCGGATTTTCAGTTTTCGCGGGTGGTCTCGATCCCCATTAACCGCGATAACCGAGGGATTACTGTATACTAAATTGATTACAATGGGAAGATTATAACTTTGCACTTCTATAGAATTTTTACACTTACCGTAAATTCCGGACTATAAGGCGCTACTATTTCCCCAAACTTTCAACCCTGCGGCTTATTCAGTGATGCGGCCAATTTATGTCATTTTTCTAACGGCCGCCAGCGGCGCTCGAGTACAAAAGGTAAGATTTAGACCGGTGGAATATATGCGCAGAGGAAGACTGCAACTTCTGAGCTTGTGCACAAATTAAATTAGCGTAGACATATCCTCCTCATGCAAAATGCAAAAAGAAAGGCACATGATGCAACTTTCAAGCTAAACGCAATCGAGCAGTCCGATAAAGAAGGAAACAGAGCTACTGCACATAAACTTTACTTTGCGAGCGTGTTGTTAGCGTGTTTTGGAATAAGGGAGAGTGGGACGACGTCTATACGACAAAGTCTCTTTCTCATACTAAAGGAAGGCGACTTTAATAACGTCAGTTATAAGGAGGAGTATGAGACCGGTTTACCGTGGTTTCTACATGTACGGTATGATTTTTTTAACAGACCCGTTTACTGTGTCGCGAGCACATTCCTAGTAGCGTTTTGCTACCCTTCACAGGCACGGTTTGGGATTAAAGTTATAATATTATTATTAAAGCTTTGAAAACTCTCTCGGTGTACCGTCTTTCTTTGTAAATATATGTAACCATGTATAATATGTATTTGCGACTGTATATTTTTGTAATGTATTTATTTTAGAAACTTATTCTAATATGTTTTGCACGAGCAAATGAGAAAGAAGGGGCAGGGCAAACGCGGGCTGACGGGAAGTGGAGTAAAGGTGAGACGTGTTTGTGGACGCGGCCGACAATAGTGGATATATATTTTTCCCACCCTTACCTTTAGAAATGTACACTTTTTTCCTTGGATTACTTTCAACGGGCACCCAGACTCTGCAGGTCTGCATTAAACCTTAAGTACCGGTGTCATTTCCGTTCATTTTGCCGGCTGTGAATTTTGGACTGTGTCGGGTATGGGTTAATTTTGTTTTTGTGTTGCGTTTTTTCAAATAATATACAGGTGCGGCTTGTGTATATACAAAATCGGTTTTCCTCCCGAAATGTGGTGGGTGCGGCTTATAATCAGGTGCGCTCTATAGTCCGGAATTTACGGTAGTAAAAATATCAACATAAATGTGCTCAAGGCTTAATCGTGATCACTTTAGTGTATTCCGACTCTCCAATAAGACCTTGACCACTTGGAAAAAAAAAAGCACCATTTGCTATAATTCGACTTAGTCCCCCGCCAACCTGTTCACCGAATGTGCAATTTTGATAGGTTGTAAAACGCTCCGCTGCTCCACATGCCTATAAACATTAACACCGAATCAGCATTTTGTTTTATTTTTCAAACGTTCATCTAGAGATATTTCGAGCCAATTCTCATTTTCTCCTCGTGGAGTTGGCGTTCTAAAGGGATCCATTAGTCTATTTACAAATCGTCATCAGCTTTTCCGACACGCATTCGATAGACGATTTGGAATGTTCGCTGATGTTCATTTGAATTCTGCATTATCACGTCCACATGGTCTGCAAGGTTGGCATGCCGTGCGTGTCCTCTGCCGATTAGATTTACTCCATATCGAGTCAAACGCAAGCAATACAAAATAATATAGGAGGACGGTTTAATTCACCTAAACGATTTAGTATACTCCGACAGGTCAGTCAAAGGAAAGCTGAACCGATCTTACCTTAACTGGTTTTGGGTAAGTGCAGGATGAGCTCGGGGGCCACCCGATAGAACAAACATTCTCTCGGGGGGCCGGACTACTAGAGTAGAGAGAAAGATAAAAAGACAGAAAGAAAAAAAGACAGAAAGAAATAAGAGAAAGAGAGGGAGAGAAAAGTAGAGAGGGTGACACAAAAAAGAGAGAAAGGGAGGAGACAGGGAGAGAGAGAAGAGAGAGAGAGAAAAGAGAGAGAGAGAAGAGAGAGAGAGAAATAGAGAGAGAGGTGAG
Source organism: Urocampus carinirostris (assembly GCF_059441175.1). Taxonomy (NCBI): domain Eukaryota; kingdom Metazoa; phylum Chordata; class Actinopteri; order Syngnathiformes; family Syngnathidae; genus Urocampus; species Urocampus carinirostris. The sequence goes on from NC_142366.1 coordinate 26,830,354, forward strand.
AAACAAAAGAGATAAAAAGCGAAATAGAGAGAGAGGTGAGAAACAAAAGAGATAAAAAGAGAAATAGAGAGAGAGGTGAGAAACAAGAGATAAAGAGAGAAATCGAGAGAGAGGTGAGAAACAAAAGAGATAAAAAGAGAAATAGAGAGAGAGGTGAGAAACAAAAGAGATAAAAAGAGAAATAGAGAGAGAGGTGAGAAACAAAAGAGATAAAAAGAGAAATAGAGAGAGAGGTGAGAAACAAAAGAGATAAAAAGAGAAATCGAGAGAGAGGTGAGAAACAAAAGAGATAAAAAGAGAAATTGAGAGAGAGGTGAGAAACAAAAGAGATAAAAAGAGAAATTGAGAGAGAGGTGAGAAACAAAAGAGATAAAAAGAGAAATTGAGAGAGAGGTGAGAAACAAAAGAGATAGAAGGAAAGAAATCAAAAGCGAAATAGACAGAGAGAAAGAGAGAAGGAAAGGAAAGTGAAGGAGAGAAAGAGAGAAGGAGGAATCGGAGAAGGAGAAAGCAAGAGAGAGAGAGAGAAATACAATTACAGCGTCTTTGCGAGAGGCACCTGGCTTTGGCAACACCAAGTAGACATATTTCAACCTGCAGCTCGTTTTTCTCTTGCGCCTCCCTCAGCCTTGTATCGCGGGCTGGACTCATTCCCTTAGCGGGCCTGATCTGGTCCGCGGGCCGCCTGTTTGACACCCCTGACCTAAACAAAAATGTAGCAAATGTTCCAGTTTTTCTTTTTAATTAGCTTTAAAAGCCTAAAAGTGCTTATTGATCGTGGCTTGACAGTACAGTATTTTTAATCATTCCTGTACAGCTTTCTTCTGTCTCATCACAGGACACTAAATTGGTCTATCCATTAATTTGAATCTTCTATCCATTATTAATGTGTAATTGGTTGTTTGCAGTGACAAAACAGAGGGTACTACTCCGCACTAATAAGTCAAGATGCCAGTGGTGTTACACATTTGTTTTATATATTTTTCTTTTTTTTTCTCTTGGTTTTGTTGTTCTTTTACCTAATCTGCAAAATAAATGGTAAATGTCAGTCTCACACGACACCATTTACTTGTTGACACTAAGAGTGATTTTATTGAACAAGTCTCATTAAATCACGTCAGTTCCCCTTTTAACATATAAATACAAAATAACATTGCCATCAATTGGTACTTTTCAAGAATCATTTAACAAAAACACCATAACTGTACCTTCCAAAACAACTCACCTTGTGTATATGGTAACCAAATATACATATTAACATCACACTCTTAACCCAGCCCCGCATAATGTAGCATACCTCACTCTGTTGCTTATGCTAACGGACGACTCGCTCGTATTATTTCACTTTTTGCAAACTTTACAGACATCACAAACAACCTTTACAAACATATTTTCACATATTATCCTCCTCACAGTAAGTGTGTTACCAGTATAACATCTCACCTGCAAAATAGATGGTAAATGTCAGTCTCACACGACACCATTTACTTGTTGACATTAAGAGTGATTTTATTGAACAAGTCTCATTAAATCACGTGAGTTCCCGTGAGACTATGTCATCTAGTGGCGATATACTGGTACTTCACTTTTTCTGCTTTACAAAACAACACCAAAATCCCAAAATATAACATTTTAACTACCGTATTTTCCGCTCTATAAGGCGCACCAGGTTATAGGGCGCACCCCGAAAAAATAGTTTTTGGTCCTATATTTGACATACATAAGACGCACTGGATTATAAGGCGCTACAATGGGAACGTGGACAAAACAGTCAGATAGTTCAGTCCAACTTATTACCCCCTTAACATTCCCAAAGCTTGCAAAGACGCAAATACGTGTCGAGAACACGTGCGGATGCGGTGTCCGTACGATGTCTCTCAAATGCATCGTTCCATCATTCGGAAGGTTAAAGTCTTGGGATTCAAGAAATGCTAACCATTCCTTAGTTTCTATTTTCTTTTTCGCTCGCAACTTTACTGTGCATATGACAATAAACACTTGGAATTGAGTTTAATTTAAAAATGGACACTCCATTCCGTCCATTATCTGCACCGCTTATCACAGAAACATCGAGTTCAGTCTGAAACAAGATACAGGTAAAATATATAGCCAGAGTAGTTCACCGAAGTCGTTGTGTTCAATAATAATGTGCAGCCATGGTCCTCTTATATCCGTGAGTTTAGTAAATCCAGGAGAATAAAATATTTACAAATACAGAAAAGTAAAAAAAAATTTCTGTATGCCGTCAACCACGTGCTATACACATTCATCTTTTTCGGCCAATTGCAGGCTTTGTTTTGCCGCTTCAGCCTATGCCAGCCTGTAAATGATAAAAAGGATCTGCCCCATGACATCCGAATAACTTTGGCCAATAGTGACTGATTCAAATGATGATTGACACATTGGTTAGCCAATGAAATGCCGGTAAATAAATCCCAGCATACACCGCGGACTTGGCGTTCAGGGGAAAATCTAGTCGGTGGCTGCTTGCCTTTGTTGCAAGACTTTGCGACTTAATATTGATCCATATATAAGGCGCACTGTATTATAAGGCGCATGGTCAGCTTTTGAAAAAAATAATGGCTTTTAGGTGCGCCATATAGTGCGGAAAATACGGTAGTCAGCAACCCTTGTTGCGCCACACCAGATGCTCTGGTACTTTCAACTTGTTGAAACAATGTCTCAAAATTGTTTTTATTTTGAAGGGATTGATCCCTGAGACTAACCTTAATTGAGAAGCCACATGGGGAAATATGTTTTGTTTTGAAAAGGGATGAACTGTTTGGTATGATACCTACGTGATGCATGCTTGTGTGCATAGCAGAATACAGTATTTGGTGTGGTCATTTGTGGTGTCCGAATATTGTGTATCCGTTCCATACCCGCCTCCAAAAAACTGTCTAGGAATTTATCAGATTTCATATACAAGCAGGGCATTTTAGACTCCACCCATGCTCTTTCTTCTATCCAACAGAATCACAATACAGCATGCAAACTTCGTGATATTAGCTTTTTGCTTTGGTCGGTGCTGTGGAATGCTTTTACCCCTGAGATTTAATCTGCAACCTCAGTGGAATTTTTTAAATCTAAACTTAAAACACACTTTTACTCTAAAGCATATGAATAACCTATATTTTATGTTGACAATATCTGTGTATTATTTGCCCTCATGTAGGTTTTAGATCAGGGGATGGTGTCATAATAGTCTGTGGTTTGCAATAATCTGTGGTCTGTGCAGCCCTTTGAGACTCTTTGTGATTAAGGACTATACAAATTAACAGGACTTGACTTGACTTGTCGTGGATAACCACAGTTTAAGAGAAGCAGGACTCAACTTATGGTTTATAATGCTAACCTAAATTGACTCAGAGAATCGCATTTGTATTTTTTCATGTTATCCGATTACCGATAATAACTTTACCAGACATCCCTGCAGGACGCAACATCTGTATTGTATTGGAAGTGAAACATGTATATCTGGCAACCTCTAGCTATAATTCAGCCCCTATCTAAAAATCGGACATCGGCTCGTCTTATCGAGTGAATCTTTGGATAGATTTTGGGTTGGCACACCTTGAATAAAAACATAAAAAGCTCAGAGAAAGACAAACTGCAATTGCCTAAGTGCCCTGAAATGATGCAGAGTTGAAAAGTGTTGCGCAGTGAGTTTTCCAGTCTTGACGGTCTTCAAATCATTGATACCTTTATTCAGAATGGATTGAAAGCATCAGCATTTTTTGTTACCGTAAATTCCGGACTATAAACCGCTACTTTTTTCCCTAACTTTCAATCCCGTGGCTTATTCAGTGATGCGGCCAATTTATGTCATTTTTCTAACGGCCGCCAGCCAGTTAAGACAACATTAACTGCCCTGTCAAAGCTATATTATTATTATTAAAGCTTTGAAAACTCTCTCAGTGTACTATCTTTCTTTGTAAATATGTGTAACCCATGTATAATATGTATTTGCAACTGTATATTTTTGTAATGTATTTATTTGTATTTATTTTAGACACTTATTCTGATATGTTTTGCACGTGTGAACGAAAAAGGAGGGGCGGAACAAACGCGGGGTGCCGAGTTTAAGTGGGGACCGCTAAAGGTGAGGGACAGACAAGGAAAGAAGAGGGGGTAAAAAGTTGGTTAGAGAAAAAGGAGTTGCGTCAGTAAATGTGTTCATCTGATATATTTTTCCCACCATTACCTTTGGAAGTATACACTTTTTTCCTTGGATTACTTTCAACGGGACCCGGACTCTGCAGGTCTGCATCAAAGTACCGGTATCATTTTCCGTTCATTTTGCCGGCTGTGATTTTTGGACTGTGGACTTTAACGAAGGACATTTAGTTTCAATCGCGGGACTTGAAGTCGGATTTGGGTTAATTTTGTGTTTGTGTTACATGTTTAAATGTGGGCGCATGCGGCTTATATACAGGTGCGGCTTGTGTATGTACAAAATCGGTTTACCTCTTAAAATGTGGTGGGTGCGGCTTATAATAATAATAATAATAATAATAATAATTTCCTTTGTATTGTCATTCTTTGTAACAATGTACAGAGAACGAAATGTCGATACACCTGACCCGTTGTAGCGAGCCGATGCAGCCGCAGCCAACAGAGGGCGCCGCCATTTTACCAATTAGGTATGAGTCGGCCGAGGCGCGAACCAGCGACCTCCCAGTCTCAAAGCGGGCAGGTGCGCTCTATAGTCCGGTATTTATGGTAGTTCAAAACATAGAATGCAGAAACGATTCCTCTGGTCGGCTTTTGTTTCTTTCAGCAATGCTAATGCTAACCCGTGCTAGTTGTTAGAGTTCAATTTCATACGCCGAATCCAGAGATGCCAACTTATCTGCCAGAGTGTTTTTTCTAAATCACCTTGTGCATATTAGATTGTGTTCAGATTTGGCATATGCACCTGGTTGGTTGATCTACTTTCACATCCGCTTGAGCATGCATTTCAATTTGTGCCAGGTTCTTTAACCATGAACCTTTACTAATCAGGTACTTTGTGTTTGAAATGAAAAATCCAGCACAATAGAATCTTCAAAGATTGATTTCGCTAGACATCTTGCTAATGTTCAGGAAGAAGCTTTACCCCTCACTTGCCCCACAACAAAAAGCTCTACTGAGGAACTCAATGCCGCAATCAGAAGGCTTTTTACAGCCACAATAAGGATGACTGACTGCGAAAGTGCTCGGTGTGGAATTTAGCTGTGTGTGTCTTCACTATGCTCTTCCTCAAGGCAGGTGTTCACGGGTGGGTTGAAGGGAATCCCCTCAAAATAACAAATATGGTTTGATGTGGATGCTTTGAGCTGAACTTGCTCATTAATTGCAGGTCTGTCAGAAAGACTTACGGTTCTGCTTGGCTGTCTTCCTGGATTTTGTGTCATAGTAAAATTGGCAGCCTTGGCTTTGTTCTTTGGTAGTATTGCTTCTTTTTCTTTAATTTGGATTTATAGAGAAGGTACAGCCTGTTACTGCTAGATAAAATACAGTGGAACCTCGGTTTCGAACGCCTCTCAGTTCGAACAAATCGGTGTCCGACCCAAAAATTTCGCGAAATTCTTGCTTCGCCGTTCGGTCAAAAAATCGGAGTTCGAACGCCGGTAATGCGTGAGTGCGTACGCTAGGGTGCCATGCTGAGCTGCGTACGGGTGTTTTAGCCCCTTATTACGCCTCCGAAGAAAGTCAGTGCAAGTAGCAAAGTTGCTACAGGTGAAAAAAGAAAAGTAGTGCGTACAACTATTGCATTTAAGAAAGAAATAATAGCCAAATATGAAGGAGGTGTGCAAGCGCCTTCTGCTGACCACCACAAAGGTAAGAAATCCTATTCATAAGATTACGATAACGCGAACGTACGATTAGCCTGGGTTAGCTTTAAGTTTACGTTAAACATTTAGCCCAACATTGAGGGTGTTGGAACGGAGCCCCCTTTCCAATGAACCGCTCACCACTTGTTGTGGAGACCCGGGTGCTAAATGACTTGTAAACGACCTGATTTTTTTATTTTTACACGTTCATGTTAGCATAATCTTTCGTACGGAAGATTACGATAACGCAAACGTACGATTAGCCCGGGTTAGCTTTATGTTTACGTTAAACATTTAAGGTAAACGTTCAGGGTGTTGGGACGGATTAAAACAATTTACATTATTTTTAATGGGAAAAATGATTTCGGTGATCGAACAAATCGGTTTTCGAACAGGGTTCTGGAACGGATTATGGTCGAGAACCAAGGTTCCACTGTAGTGATTAATGTGTGTTACACAAAACTACAGATCGGTTGTCGCAAGCTCATGTGCTTTTTTTCAAGCCTGCCATGAAAAGAAAGTTATTACATTGGCTTTTTGCACATTTTTGTCCCGCTTATCTCCTCACTAGTTCTAATTTGTTTGAATTCAAATGGAAAATGAAGGGAAAAAAATTATAATAATCCTTCTGTGGAATATCTTCACAAGGATTTTTAGGGGTGAAATGGCGTACCGGATTCTTGGCATTGTCAGACTTAATATTCAGTTCCATCAAATATCACTTCATGAGGCTTTTTAACATTCGTCACCCTTCAAAATGTCAGTAAGCGGATTTGCGCACACATGTAAACATTTCAGAAAGACATTTATCACCCTGTGGCAAAAATGTCCCTTTTGATTAAGAGGCGAATGTTGAACACAATACGAAGATAAAATATGGAACCGAATATTACTTTTAGCCTTCAAATTATACTAAAAAATTTAATTACGGTACATATATTTTGCAGAAATCTTTCCTTTTTTCTTCAGTGCCTCCAAATACTACAAATCATTTGTAGTTTACTACTCAAGTTGAATTACAAATAACACAAAAATCGAAAAAAATAAATATTGGGCAATGCTCATTTTTTAATTGAAAATCGTGATTCGTTATTCATGGTGCATGATACATTTGTAGTTTAGTAGATACTCAAGGAGTGAGGGCATCAATGAATTCTGAACTTGCAAGGAAAACGGGAGATGACTGTACAAAAAAAACTAATGCAAAAATTCAACCTGTTCTAAAGGACCTCCCACAAGCCCTTTTAATTAAATTTCCTAAATAAAAAAAATCAGATCGGGTGTGAAAATCAAAAGTCATTTGCCCATAGTTACAATGATGTAAACCGTGCACAATAGTCAAAATAGCAAACAGTGTGTAATGATTGTTAAAATAATGATCAACCCTTGCCATTTTTTATTGTAAGCAAGCAGAATTAAAAACAAATCCAAACAAACATTGAATAGAATAGAATAGAATATGCCTTAATTGTCATTGTTACAACATGGGATATGCTGTGACAACGAAATTGGACGACTCCAGTTCCACATTTACAGTGAGGATAAGGAAACAAAGAGATAAAGGATAATTCAATTATCAGTAAATTATTGTCATTTGATGAACATTAGTAGTATCAGCAGGTTTAATGTGTAGTTTCTTCATTGTCTAAGAACCACTTTCGACTTATGTATTATTTTTTATCTATTCTGAAAAATGGGCTTTAATGTTTGTCAGCTCTGCTTTTTAGCATTAGCATTAGCTCAGGAGGTAGAGCGCTCGTCAGAGGATCAAGAGGTCGCAGGTTTGATTCCCGGCTCCTCCATGTTATATGTCGAAGTGTCCTTGGGCAAGACACTGAATCCCTAATGCCCCCAATAAGCAGGTAGGCGCCTTGCATGGCTGACTCCCTATTGGTGTGTGCGTGTGTGTGTGAATGGGTAAGTGTAAAGCGTTTTGAGAGGTCTTTATTGACTTGAAAAGCGCTATATAAATGCAGACCATTTACCATTCTTTCTTACTGTACTTTTAAACCAGGGGTCTCCAACCTGGTGGCCCCTAATAACATCGGAGTAGGCCGGGAACAGGTTCTGAGACTAGCTCACCAGGGACGGGTCATTGTCATTTTCCAGGAAATTTGATTTCTCAAGGGCATGATGTTTTAGTTGTTGACTGAGCCTATTTTAACTCCACTTATAATTACAACCTGGTATAAAATAGAAGAGGATCTACAGAGCAAAAGTCAATGGAAGGAGACCAAGAAAAAGGCCGCGATTGACGTGGATGGATGGTGTTATGAGTGCACTGCAGGAAAGAGGTCTAAATATAATGGAAGCTAGAGCTCTTGTTGGTGATAGAAAGGAGTGGAGAGGTGTTGTGAAAGGATAGTGGGATTGTGAACGCGTTCTTAAGGATGGGCTGGGCACCCGTATGATGCGGAAGGGGTAAACCAGTGAAAGCTGTCGGGCCCTGCTGTTGAACAAAAGAGTGTGTTGTGTCACCCTGACCCGAGTGACATGGCCGCTTTCTGGTGTCCCGTTTCATCTGGAGGGACGAAAGCATGATCAACTTAGGTGCCGAGGTGCCTAACTTGTTTGGGTGTTTGGGTAATTGGGTTGGCCATGGTCCTAAAAATTTTGTGTGTGTTTTTTTGCTATTTTTTTTCCCTTTTATTTTCTATGTTATTGTATGTGTTTGTCTTGCTGTCGGTCACGGCTCTTGAGGGATATGACCAAGGTAGATAGATAAAATAGTAACACAGTAGTAATAACATGATAAGTGGTCATTTTAGAAATGCATCTCAAACCAGTAGCTCTTGGCCATTCAGTACCAAAACATAGCTCTCAGCATCTAAATGCGAACAGTTGCTCTTTCAAGACGATGCAACCATTCAAATAACAGCAGCGTCAGTTGGTGACTCAAGCTCGTGGTAGCATGTAAATAATGAATTTGCACTTGCACGGGTTTTGTTGATTCTTTCACTGGGATATGCTTTGTTTTTGTTTCTCGGGGTTCCAACTTAAAACTGGAGATAAATAGCTCAGGCTATTTAGTTTGTTTCTTGGATTTAGGATTGAGGTCATGACAGATTTGAAGGCAAGCTGCATGTCATTTGGCCCATTCTGATTGAGCAGATTTACTTGCTGCGGGGGGTGACTTGTGTCATTCTGTTGGCCACATTATTTTTTACCTAAAGGCATCTATAACTCCTGTGTTGACCTTAATGATTTATTATAGCAATAATATGACACACACAGTGTTTCCTCTAAGGTGCGCGCGTGCGCAATTGCGCACTGCTCGCACATTCTCAGCGCACAAGAAAATCTAGCCAGCGCACAAAAATGAGGGCTCAAAATTACTAATTAAGAAGCGACTTAAGTCAAAGTTACAGTGCATGAAGGTAAAAATACATGGGTTCCCCTGACGTTGTGTCCTAAATGCGGTATTTTGAAATCGAGTCGAAGTAGAACGAAGTTGAGTAAAGTTAGTAGAGTTTGTCGAGAACCGGCTTCTTCGGCTCGGCTCACTAAAAGAAACCGGCTCTTTCGTGTCCTAAACGGCTCTTCGGGTTGTTTTTGCTTCTTTAATCCCAACATGACCAAATATTATGTAAAATTATGCACAAAATGACTTAAAGGAAGGGGGGAATAGAACAAAAAAGAAAAAAAATACCAAAATGAAAAAGTAGTGAAAAGCTGAGAAAAAAAAGAAACAAAAGGAAGAGAAAAAAAAATAGAAACATTTAGAAAAAAGCCAGAAAAAAAGAAAAGAAAGAAACGTAGGAAAAAAGTAAATAGAGAACAAAAAGAAAAAAGTAACAGCTTGGAAAAGATAAACACAATGAGACTTTTTTTAAAGGAATTGAAAAAAAATAGAAAAAAAACAGGGAAAAAGAAGAAAGTTTGTGTTGCATTCAAATAATTTCCAATGATACCAAGTCAATCTTGTTGCCAACATTGTACTTCCACAAAAAAATGTGATTAAATACAGTTCTGTATTGTGCAACCGACTAAATAAGACCCCAAAAATGTTAGTATAAAGATACCAGGAAAAAAAAGAAATGTAAATCTTGTGAAAGAATTGTTGTAAAAACAAATGATTTCTGTAGGCCGTACAACCTTTGCAATAGTACATGAGTCAATTATTTAAAAGATAAAAATAATTTTGCATTGCCGGAAACTCCGCGAAATGTCAAGTTTTGGACATGTTTGATAATTAATTATCTTGCCCCACTTGGGATTATGGTTGCTCACTGTTGTTTCAAGCGTTGCTCACCGACTTTGTGTGAACGCTCAGACCCGTAAGGAAAATTACCGGGAACATTGGACACACATCCGAAATATTTGAGCTTGTCCTTTGAAGACAATGTTTCTCTACAATTTCTTCAGTGCTACCATTTTTGAGCCAATGAAAAGACTTCATTTTCACAAGGGGTTCTTAAATATTGCTGTCGGAGTTCAAATCCTGCAGAAAGCCCCCCCCCCCGGTAGAGTATGCTCCTTCCCTCCCGAAAGGGACCAACCACTGATCAGTATGTTGGATCAGACTGTGACATTTGTGGGTGACATTTTTGTGACATTTTGCCCTAATGGGGCCACTGAGGTAAGCATGGCATGCATTAAGTATTGTGTGTGCGTGCATGTCCTTGTACGGGATTAGATACAGAAGATGACTGAAAATATTAATGCGGAGAGTACTGTTTTAAATTGCAATACACCTTTTACATGATATCACAAGTATACTTTTGCACAAAGTCCTGTTCACTTTTTCAAAAGCGAAATAGAACGGTTAGATTCTGTGATACCGTGTGGGTTTGCGGTCACTGGTGTGGGCAGGAAGGCTGTGGTTTCCCTGACAACCCTGGCAGGCTCACCAGTGCTTGTTGGTTTGATGAATAATTTAGAGTGGTCAAATCTGGCAGGCCTTGCTCATGGGCTTAGGTAATGTTCCTGTAGCTCTTCTGAAAGCCCATTTACCTCCTTGCAAAGTATGATATTTTTTGCACTTTGTTTATTTTTTTTTCTTTTTAATCCGGAGTTCAGGGTTTATATCCTTTTTGAGGTTAGATGTCTGAACTAGCTTTAATACATGGTATATAGCTTAACAAAGGTGCTTTGGCTGAATGCTTTCCAATAATGCTCCATTACAACATGGAACCGTGTGTGATGATGAGATAAACTCTCCTGCCTTTTCCTTTGTTGTCTACAGCCGTGATGGCTTAGTGCTGGGGTGTCCAGGCCATTTTCATTTGACTCGCAGGGTCTTCTGGAAAAGCGCTGCCGTGCTGTTAAAACAGCTTCCAGGTTCACCTTTTCACAGTGTTCGTTTACAGTCAGCTTTATGTAGTCAGTCCGTTTCGTCTGGCAGTACCTTTTGATATTCCATTCTCGAAAACAGCCACAGTCTCTTGGCAGATTAGGCAGATGTAGTGTATTTTGAGGATTCGTAAAAAACAACAAAATGGAACGCGCCCCTTATTTGGGCAAGAAAAATAGTGCAATAAAGGGTGAAAATAAATAAAACGGCAGCCTTTTGAAACTGTAGGGTAAATCAAATCAATACAGATTTGTTGAGATTTCTATGCACGTGTCAAACAATTAATTGCATGGGTAAAACACAGCAGTTCTGCATTTCTGCATTTATATAGCGCTTTTCAAGTCAATAAAGACCTCCTAAAGCACTTTACAATGTACTTTACACGTTTTCCCTTTTTACACACTAACTAACCGATAGCAGCATCAGCCATGCAAGGCAACTACCTGCTATCAGGGGCATTAAGGATTCAGTGTCTTGCCCAAGGACACTTCGACATGAGACACGGAGAAGTTGGGAATCGAACCTGCGACCTCTTGATCCCAAGACAAGCTCTTTACCTCCTGAACTAATGTCGCCCCTTTCTCTCTTTTGATACCAAACCAATTGACCCTTTAAGTTTACGTTAAACATTCAGGGTGTTGGAACGGAGCCCAACATTGAGGGTGTTTGAACGGAGCCCCCTTTCCAATGAACCGCTCACCACTTGTTGTGGAGACCCGGGTGCTAAATGACTTGTAAACGACCTGATTTTTTAAAATTTTTACACGTTCATGTTAGCGTAATCTTTCGTACGGAAGATTACGAAAACGCGGACGTACGATTAGCCTGGGTTAGCTTTATGTTTACGTTAAACATTCAAGGTAAACATTCAGGGTGTTGGAACGGATTAAAACGATTTACATTATTTTTAATGGGAAAAATGATTTCGGTGATCGAACACATCGGTTTTCGAACAGGGTTCTGGAACGGATTATGGTCGAGAACCGAGGTTCCACTGTATTTAAGAATTTGGAAATACCCTTTAAGATCAGCTGTCTCGCCCATGACCCTCATTCGCATGTGGGCCGAAGCAACACATCACTTGTTGTCCCTGTGACCCGAGGGACGAGACTCATGTCTGCTGATGGCTCGGAAGTGGCAACATCAACAGTCCCCGCATGCTCCGTTAGTGTCCCCTTGCCAGCTGGGCTGCCTGACATTCACCTCATCTATAATGGAGGAATTTCCATCGCCGTACACGTTGGCCTTTTGATGGCACCCGTCGTCCTAATTAGGCCACCTTCTGTCTGTCTGGTGCGGGGGAGAGCTTGGACTAGGGTTCACGTCATCTCGGTCGCTCTGTCAAGCGCCTGACATAAGATCTAAGCTGTCAGTACAGTACTCTTCAAGAAGAGCCATTTTCTGCTTTTGAAGCCTTGGTGCTTTTGAAGTAGAGCTGCAAGGATTGGTCGACGTTCTATGATTATCGCGAGACATATTCTTCTAGAGTGGAACCTCGGTTCTCGACCATAATCCGTTCCAGAACCCTGTTCGAAAACCGATTTGTTCGCTCACCAAAACCATTTTTCCCATTAAAAATAATGTAAATCGTTTTAATCCGTTCCAACACCCTGAATGTTTACCTTGAATGTTTAACGTAAACATGAAGCTAACCCAGGCTAATTGTACGTTCGCGTTATCGTAATCTTCCGTACGAAAGATTACGCTAACATAAACGTGTAAAAATAAAAAAATCAGGTCGTTTACAAGTCATTTAGCACCCGGGTCTCCACAACAAGTGGTGATCGGTTCATTGGAAAGGGGGCTCCGTTCCAACACCCTTAATGTTGGGCTCTGTTCCAACACCCTAAATGTTTACCTTGAATGTTTAAAGTAAACATAAAGCTAACCCAGGCTAATCGTATGTTCGCGTTATCTTAATCTTCCGTACGAAAAATTACGCTAACATGAACGTGTAAAAATAAAAAAAAGGATAAAGAAAATAATTATGAATAGGATTTCTTACCTTTGTGGTGGTCAGCAGAAGGCGCAGGTGGACAGTGGTGCTATTATTTCTTTCTTTAATGCAATAGTTGTACGCACTACTTTTCTTTTTTTTACCTGTAGCAACCTTGCTGCTTGCACTGACTTTCTTCGGAGGCATAATTAGGGGCTAAAGGACTTTGTACACTTATATTAAAAGCGAAAGCAAAACGAAGCACTTCCGCACGCGATAACAGTTGGTCAGGAAAAGAGCGATCTACACCCGTACGCCGCTCAGCATCGCACCCTAGCGTACGCACTCACGCATTACTGGCGTTCGAACTCCGATTTTTTTGACCGAACGAATTTCTCTAAATATTTGGTCGGACTCCGATTTGTTCGAACTGAGAGGCGTCCAAAAACCGAGGTTCCACTGTATATGAATATAATCTCTGATATTCGCTCATGTGCAATAGCGTCCCTGACTTTAGCGGTAACATAAAAATACGGAAATGGAGGCGTTTCTAGAAGGCGTACAAAAACTTTTAAAGTTCGGGAGCATGCACCAGAATGTAAAGAGCACGTCGGAGAGTTGAACGAAACGTAATCGACTCTCTTTGGTAAAATTCAAGTGAAGTTCAAGCCGATATGCTTTTGATGACATGCACTGTACATTTTATACTTGTATATTTCACACTAAAAGACAGTTTGAGCATTATGCCAGATTGTGCCTGACAAATGTCTTAGGAACTAAGTGCATGCAGTCCAAAGAACAAACGTCAGTTGTTAAAACGTTAAAATACAACAAATGTCAGTTAAAACCGTTTAATTTCAAACTGTTGAGAATCCTTCTCTATCAAGTTTTTTAGTTGCAAATTATTTTTTGACGAATCCACTGTACAGACACTACCCTACTTACGAACGGGATTCCGGACGATCGTTTGTAAGTTGAATTTGTAAGTTATGTATGTTTGTATGTTTAAGGTTTATATAAGTATGTTTAAGGCTTGTATAAGTAACCTGCATTGTTTTGTACTAAAAAATAAACATTTCATAAAATAATATGCTCTATAAACCTAAAGTTAAGTGTAACTTACTTTTGGAAGATATGCTTCAAGAGGTCCTCCTCTGTGGTAAAAAGTGGTCGAAAAAAAAGCGTTCCGACCATTTTCTCAACTGCATTAAGCTTTCTTATTACACTTTCATTTCAAAAGAAACGTCTCGCCTTTACACTTTACACCAACCATATTGAACGGATGCACGAGATATTAAACAATAAAAACCTCAAAGTTCTTAGCGTGCTAGAAACACAGTGCAGTGTGTATACACACAAACCAGGTGGTAGAAGCCAAATTTCTTACTGGAGTGGATGCTGGGTGACCCCTCATGGTGGAAAGAAGCACTACAGTACTGTCCTGCACACAATACAAAATCTAACAGCAATGTCCGGATATTTTTGGACATCCCGAAAAAAATGATCGTGTCTACCGTTTTACGTAAGTCGAATGGTTGTAAGTAGGGGAGCGTCTGTATCTGTTTTTATTGTGTTATCATTTTCCACTTAATTAAATCAATTGTAGAAAAAAACAATGATACGATTATTCGACTCTTGTCGGTGACTAGTATACTAAGAAAATATTGGTTAGTTACAGCCCTATTTTGAAGCAAACAAGAAAACCGAGTAAAGCTAGATTTTCTTCTCTTTGCTGCATACGCCCTTCAATCCTATCTGATTTTTGCTAAACCCTTGATAATGATCGAAGGGTACTGCGTATAAAAGTAGTATATTGTCTTTTTTTAAAATCACCAGCTTTTTGCCCTCTTGTTGTGTAACTTCTGAGAACCAAAAAAAAAAGGCCCGGCTGCAAATACAGAGGAGGCAGAGGAGGCTGAACTCCCCTCAAGTACAGACTAAATTCTGCTTCTCAGTGGAGTGGAAGAAAAAGTAAAGCACCCAGAAATAAGCACTGATGCAACTCGGGACATTTTAAGCTTAGCCAGCTATGCTTTATCACTTGCTTTTTAGGAGCAGAAAGAAAAATGATATGCGAATGACTGCAAAGGAGAAAAAAATATGCTTCATTAAAAATTGCTGTGATATAATTATCGTCCTTTTTTGGTACCAATAGGTTACAGACAGGGTTGGGCAGGGTTACTTTAACTTGATTACTTTCAATTACTTTTGGATTACTCCAATACCAAATATGCTAATAAAATACAAAATAAACTAAATGTGAATAAAAGGAGTCAATTTTGTGGAGGCTTGGGGAGTAACGGAATACATGGAACGGCAAAAATGAGGTTGGCAAGCTGTTTGGATTTATTTTCATTTTGTTTCTGTCGCATTTTATGTTAGTTTTGCCAGGGATCAAAGAGATCAAAGCCAGGAGAGAAAGCTTACCACGTGTTGCGAGTCATCATTTTATTCATATTTAGTTTCTTTTGTCTTTTTTTAGCATATTTGGTATTGGAGTCATCCAAAAGTCATTGAAAGTAATCAAGTTAAAGTAACCCTACCCAACCCTGGTTACAGATACGTCGAGGTTAAATCATTTTGTAGAATTAATTAAAGTATTTATTTCACTGTTGGGGTTACTCCTATTCATGAAGACCTACCTCTTCTTTGGCAAAAACAATAGCATGCATGCATATACAAGGGTTCGGGTTTTTCTTTCCCCCTTCAATGCTGTTTCGGGTCTTTGGCAAACGCATTTGGTTTCTGTTTGTTATTGTCCAATTTTTGGTTGAAGACGATGATGTCCCTTACAAAGTTTTGATTTTTTGGGGGGGATAAAACTGAGCTATCCCCAACCTGTCAAGTATTAAGTCAAGTCAAGTCATGTTTATTTGTATAGCCCTTAATCACAAATAGTCTTAAAGGGCTGCACAGACCACAGATTATTGTAAACCACAGACTATTATGACACCATCACTTGATTTAAAACCTACATGAGGGCAAATAATACACAGATATTGTCAACATAAAATATAGGTTATTCATACGCTATAGAAGTGTTTTTTAAGCTTAGGTTTAAACATTTCCACTGAGGTTGCAGATCGAATCTAGGGGGGGAAGAGCATTCCACAGCACCAGGGCCCGAATGGAGAACGCTCTCGAACCTGCGGATTTCTTCTTGGCTATTGGGATCACTAGTAGACTAGCATTCTAGCCAGCGCACAAAAATGAGGGCTCAAAATTACTAATTAAGAAGCGACTTAAGTCAAAGTTACAGTGCATGAAGGTAAAAATACACGGGTTCCCCTGACGTTGTGTCCTAAATGCGGTATTTAGAAGTCGAGTCGAAGTAGAACGAAGTTGAGTAAAGTTAGTAGGAACCGGCTCTTTCGGGTCCTAAACGGCTCTTCAGGTTGTTTTTGCTTCTTTAATCCCAACAGGACCAAATAATATATAAAATTATGCACAACATGACTTAAAGGAAGGGGGGAATAGAACAAAAAAGAAAAAAATACCAAAATGAAAAAGTAGTGAAAAGCTGAGAAAAAAAGGAAAAAAAGGGAGAGAAAAAAGGAAAAAATTAGAAAAAAGCCAGAAAAAAAAGAAAAGAAAGAAATGTAGGAAAAAAGTAAATGGAGAACAAAAAGAAAAAAGTAACACAAAAGTAGAAAAAAACACGGAAAAAGGAAGAAAAAGTTTGTGTTGCATTCAAATAATTTCCAATTATATCAAGTGAATCTTGTTACCAACATTGTACTTCCACTCAAAAATGTGATTAAGTACAGTTCTGTATCTTACAACCGACTCAATAAGCCCCCAAAAATGTTAATGTTTTGCGACAAAATATATCAGGAAATAAAAAGAAATGGATATCTTGTGAAAGAATTCTAAGAACAAACGACGTATGTAGGCCGTACAACCTTTGCAATAGTACACGAGTCAATTCATTCAAAAGAGAAAAATAATTTTGCATTGCCAGAAACTCAGCAAAATGTAACTTGATGTCAAGTTTTGGACATGTTTGATAATGAATGATCTTGCCACACTTGGGATTACGGTTGCTCACTGTTGTTTCAAGCGTTGCTCACCGACTTTGTGTGAACGCTCAGACCCCTGCAAAATTACAGAGAACATTGCTGATAAGCTTCTTTTTCATATTCGATTGATAGATGAGAGGATATTAGCAATCAAGCCACACAACTATCAGCAAAGACCGACTGTGTTATTCACGACTAGGTTGAGAAAATAAATCTTGGTGCTCTTTGTTTCATTTGTGCCTAATGTTATTCTATTGGACCAGTCTAGAATAATTGATGCATACAGAGTGTGTCTTTGTCTGTCCCGATGTTTAACTTTGGGAAACATGGGTTTTTCCATTGAGGCTGTCAGTTTTATTAAGAAGATACAATGCGCGTAAAATTGTATTGGTACTGAAAAGGAGATTTGACTCATCACAGGACAGGACTTGACCAAGACAAAATGTCTGTTTGGGCATGTTTGGGATTTAGAAGTGTAAACTTAAACTTAACACTTGTGCATGTGCGACCTGATCCGTCTCTTAGCATTTCTATAGATAGAGCACAAAGGAGTTTCCGTTTAATAGAGTAAGGAGGTTGTCCAGACACATCCCGAGTTCTTGGAGCAACTCTTATATCAGTACGGAGAGTAAATCAATACGATATATTCAGCAGGGAAAATAATTAAAGAATGAAGTGAACAAACTAATAACAGACAGACATGATAAAGGCTGAAAGAAGTAAGACAACATTGGAATTGATAAGAGACTATATCTTTGGGATTGACGGTTGATTCATATCAAAAGTCAGGTTATTATTGAAACACTTTCATACAGCCAAAGCAGTCAAGTTTTGTTTTTAGTTAAATGGTGGGTTAAGTCAAGTCAAGTCAAGTCATGTTTATTTGTATAGCCCAGGGGTCGGGAACCTTTTTGACTCAAAGAGCCATAAAAGCAAAAAATATTAATTTTTTGGGGGGAAAGAGCCACACCATATATTATGAGACAAATTTACTAAATTGCTAAACCCGCGCCACAGACAAAAGCTTAGTCTTCAGCACATTTATTTTTGAAGATTTGATAAAAATTATGAAAAGAGAATCATGCCAGAGCCCCTGTCCCAAAATCAACAAACATACCACTTTAAACTTGTTTCTTTCTTGCAATTACTCAAGATCGGTTAAACTCCTTTTGACCCTTTTTTCATACATATTGGTTTCAAAACCAGATGCAAGCAGTTATTGTGTAAAAACGTCACAACATTCTGCAAATAGGGAGCCTGATGAGCTCACTTTTGGCGCAGACGGCGTAGGGCGAGAGATGGGAGGGAGTGCTTGCACTTTTTGCATAGCTCCACCCATCCCTCCCACTCACCCAATCAAGTGACTAAGATCTCTTCCGGTGTTTTGGCGTATTTACAGTTCTGTGGATTCATCATAAGGTATCTGAACACTGAACTCAGATTATATAGTGAACTTTTATATAAAGGATTCTTTAGCGTTGTACAGCCAAAACAAGTTTTTTTCCTCCTTTTTTTGTGTGACACCTTGACTGTAAATTGTAGTGAAAAACGTGCCCTATATATACAGCGAAGTAAAATCAAGTTATTTACCTTTGGTTTGGCTTTGCGTGTGCCTGAATAGGATAGACGATCCAAGTTTTGAACAAGATGGGGAAATTTTGCATGCAATCAAATTTGTCTCTGAGCCACAGATACTCATAGAAAGAGCCATATATGGCTCGCGAGCCATAGGTTCCCGACCCCTGGTATAGACCTTTATCACAAAGAGTCTCAAAGGGCTGCACAGACCACAGATTATTGCAATCCCACAGACTATTATGACGCCATCCCCTGATCTAAAACCTACACGAGGGCAAATAATACACATATTATCAACATAAAATAGAGATTATTTATATGCTATTGAGTAGAAGTGTGTTTTAAGCTTAGATTTAAACATTTCCGCTGAGGTTGCAGATCGAATCTCAGGGGGAAGAGCATTCCACAGCACCGGGGCCCGAATGGAGAACGCTCTCGAACCTGCGGATCTCTTCTTGGCTCTTGGGATCACTAGTAGACCAGCGTTTTTCAGAGCGAAGGCTTTGGACTGGAACATGAGGGAAAATTAAATCTGAAAGATATGAGGGAGCAAGTCCATGCCTGATTTTGTGTAATACCAACAGAACCTTAAAATCACATATTAAGCTAACAGGGAGCCAATGCAGGTTAGCTAAAATCGAGGTAATGGGATGAAACTTTCTTGTCTTAGTTAAAAGCCTTGCTCCGGCGTTAACTATGAATTGATCATTTTTTTCTTAGGTTAGATTTTTTACCCAAATAACCAAATGAGTTTGGCAACCTAATTACCTTTAAGCTAAAAGTTACCTATGTTAACACCTCCAAGACTTGTAACCCTGAACATGACACGAGTTGTGAAGATATGGTCCGAAAACTTTCATTATTTTAAACGGCATTGAAAAATCCAGTTTTTTTTTCCTCCTTTTCTCTTTGATTGATATTTTTTTCATTTTCCATCTCTCAGGATTTCACCAAGGCAGTGGTCTCGGAAAAGCCAAATGTGGCTATGAATTTGAAAGAGGAGATGCCAAGAATAGCAGATTACAGGACAGGAAAAATGAGCACGACAAGTAAAATGAATAGCGGAAGCTACTGGAGTAATTTTACAAAATGGGCACTGAGAGCTCTGGAACCGATTATTCTTTGAGTGAATGCATGAGTTGCTGATGAGTTTTATGGGAAGTTGCTCTTATTGCTTGTGCCGTGTGAGCGAACTGTTAGGGATGCACGAAAATTATAATATTAAAAAAAAAAAAAGGATTGATAATTAGTCACTTGGAGCCACACTATAAGATTCAATCAGTCTGCACCACTTGTAAGAGGATTCAAATCATTTATGCTCCTCATTAGATGATATTTTAGTTTTCTATAGGAGAGGTACTGTCTCGACCAGAACGGAATCAGGACCCAAATGCGTAGCGTTAACCACAAGTTCATTGATAAAAAAGAGGAAGGGCCAGTGCTCGCTGGACGCGGGAAGCAAGCCGCTCACACAATCGAATCATGATCCAAATACGGAAGTGGATCTCCCGGAGCAGGAGATGGGGGGTGTCAAGGACGGAAAAAACTGGTCGATAGCCGGGACAGGAGAGCAAAAACGTGGTCGGGGTAAAAATCAGGTCGAAGCCGGAGACAAACGGGGAGATCAGGAACGGACGGGTGGAATAACGGGTGGAAAACGTGGGACAGACGGGAGTCAGAGTCAAAACGCTTGCCTTGTGCAAACAGAGGTTCGCTGACGGACTGACAACAGGCGAGTGAAAGGACTGGGCTTAAAATGAGTCATCATGACAGTTACAACTTGGTTGAGTCTCCTCTTTACCTCTTGGTAATGTGCTTGAGGCACCAAAGGACAGCGCAGTTGTGAATGTATGGAACTCGAAACTTAATTGCGTACAGTGTTTTGTATTGTTTATAGGAGATTTTTTTCTCCTGTTTGTGCATGAATGCCAATTTAATTAATATTAAGAGCTTGACTGCGCTGGTTGATTAAGATTGACAACTGCTAGACACATATTACACAGCTGTATAAAGTCTTATTTGTACATATCTTTGTTTTGTGCTCCTTAAGGAAGCCATCACTGTCATAAACTTGCATCGTTGTTTATGACAGTGCACTATGATAGATTTATACTGCCATAAATGGCCAACCATTTTACTTGCTTTTTTACGTCTATTTTCAATTCAAGTTTTGCAGCTCTCGTGTATGTTTCAAAATAAAGACAATTCAGAGTCATCAATTAACCTGCCTTGCATGTTTTTGGAATGTGGGACACCGGAGTGCCCCGAGGAAACCAAGGCAAGCCCGGGGAGAACATGCAAACTCCGCACAGGAAGGCTGGTAGCTGGATTTGATCCCATGACCTCAGAACTGTGCTGCTGACGCGCTAACCACTCTCATACACTGTTATGTGTATATATATGTGTGTATGTATATACAGTATGTCAGTATTCTAATCTGTACATCTGTTCTTTTGTTTTTGTTTTTGTTTTTTGCACTACTGGCAGTTCTCGTCTACCTAGCCACTCCTTTGCACATCGGTTCTCCTCTGCACTATTGTACTCCAGTGTTATTGGTATTGTATAGTGACTTGTTTTGCACATCTGGTTAGCTGTTCCTCTTGCACTCTTTGCACTACTGTATAATACGATACATGGCTATAATTATTTAGTATATTATTAGTACTTCAATACTCCAACTCAATACAACATTTTATTTATATCTGTACATTCAAGGAAACTGCGGGTCAGATGTATCGACATTTCGTTCTGTATACACGTGTACAAGACTGACAATAAAGTATATCTGAATCTCTGAATCTATTATGGAGGTTATAACATTTTGTTATTATAGTCATTGTAGTTATCATTGACAAACAAAAGAAGTACTGATTTTTGATAATTAACTCAAGCTTCAGAGTCCAACACTACTTTTTAGAGACGTGTTTAGCAAAGCTGCAAAAATGTATTTTAATTGTAAGGAAAAAAAATAAAGACACGCATAGAAATAATTAGATTTTTCATGTGTTTTTATTTGATTTGATTGCTTTTAATTACGGTTTTACATCCATAGTAAATACCATTAATTGCAATAGTCTTAAGCATTTGTCAATTATTATGGGAAGCAAACCACTTTAGATGCCACTATTTTATCCCTCATAAGAGTGGTGCATTTATCTTTATATTTACCTTTGAAGTAAAAAAAAAAAGGTTTCCGTGACGAGAACTACATGGAATTTGTTACGTTGATTGGATAAAAAGTGTTGACAAATTACAAGGCAGCAATATCATTCTAGGTAGTCCACTCCAAATGGCTTTAAACAGCCAAACATCATTAGATTCTATTGTGGGATTGTGTCAATGTTTTTCTGAATAGAGCTGGACTGGGTGAAGGCCGAGCGAAATTCGCTGCCAGCCGGACAGTTTATTAGGCCTTTGATTCTTCTGCTGGCGTATTTATGTCATCATGTCCGTACACTTTAAATACGTAATTTTATCGGTTTGTCTTTATTGGTTTGATTCATTTATGTGCCAACATGCGGACGTGGACCTGTTGTGTTTACTGTTTTGATGAGGATGAATACAGAGCGTGGGGGACTGGCCAAATCCCTAAAGCTCTATCGTGGGAAAGCCCATCCGAGCCCCCCTTTTGCTCCCGAGGTCTGAGCAGTGATTCCCTTTGGCGGGATTTTATAGGGACATTGAGAGTTCTATTATGGCAATTTCTTTTCCTGACAAGCCAAACAACACGGTAAAAGATTACATTCTGCTCTGTAGTTCTGACATAGATTCTATTTTTCCCAATTGCTTTCTTTCTACTACGGACATGTTCTGCAAAAGAGCAGAGTCCATCCATCCATCCATTATCTGCACCGCTTATCCTCAGTAGGGTCGCGGGGGTGCTGGAGCCCATGCCAGCTAAATTCGGGCAGTGGGCAGGGGACACCCTGAACTGGTTGCCAGCCAATCGCAGGAAGAGCAGAGTCAAGTCACATTTATTTATACAGCCTTTAATCACAAAATGTCTTAAAGGACTGCACGGGCCACAATTACACTTCACCTGATCTGAAAACAACATGCGGAAAAGGAAAACCTCAAAACCTCAACATGAGGACAATAACAAAATCTCAAGAAGGGGCCACAAAAGTGGTAATCTCTCTTCCAGGATGACCAGGCTGCGATAGATGTTGTCATGGGTATCAATACACAAAACATTGAACATTAATTAAAAAAAACTGGTAATATGTAATATGCAATATGTAAAATTGTCCAAAAAGTCCATGGTCGATGATGACATTGACAAACTTCAGGTCCAGGTGCTGGTCCGCTGACTCATCTCGATACATCCCTCTACCTTATTCTACCACTAACAAGGCAGCCGGAATGGAAATGGAAATGGGAAGAAAAATATGAGGTCGGACACTATCAAAAACTATAGAATAGAAGTTTGTCTTAAGTCTACATTTAAAAACTTCCACTGGGGTTGCAAATCTTATCTACGGAGATAAGTCAGAGCATTCCACAGCACCGGGGCCCGGATGGAGAATGCCCTTGAGCCTGCAGATTTCTTCTTGGCTCTTGGAGTCATAAGTAGACCAGCATTTTCCGAGCAGAGCAGGAGCATAGGGGGAAATAAGATCAGATAGATAAGAGGGAGAAAGTCAATGCAAACATGTGTATGTTTGTAAGAGAATCTTAAAGTCACAACTTGAATGGACAGTAATCGAGCCCAAAAATAATAAAAACACGAATTATAAGCGCATCATCTGACTGCTACCGCATCAGAAGAATCTTCTCAATTTTACCAACATAGTAAAAAGCTTTTCTAATAATAAAAGGTTTTAGATCAGGGGATAGTGTAATAATAGTCTGTGGTTTGCAATCATCTATGGTCTGTGCAGCCCTTTGAGACTCCTTGTCATTAAGGGCGTCACAAATCAACATGACTTGACTAATATTTATCAAATGTATCTGAAACGACAGATTAGGATCAAATATAACTCCTAGATTTTTGACAGTCATGTTGTCAAGGTTCAGAGTAGTGTTTGCAAACAAATCGCAGCAATGATTTGTACCAACAATCAACATCTTGTTTTTTTGGCACTAGTGTACCCTGTAATAGAAGCCAATTTCTGATCTCTTGCCATTGTGTTTTGGGATATAAGTTTACCATTCATTAATCCGCAAACTTTATAATGAACATATTTTGAAGCTATAGCACAAGCCCAAGAGTAGGCTAGTTCTTGAATCACAAGTTTCTGCAATGCGGACGTCAAGAGGTTGTTCCTGTGCAAGCATGATAACCAGGGTTGGGTAGGGTTACTTTAACTTGATTACTTTCAATTACTTTTGGATGACTCCAATACCAAATATGCTAATAAAAGACAAAAGAATCTAAATATGATTAAAATGATGACTCACAACACGTGGTAAGCTTTCTCTCCTGGCTTTGATCTCTTGGATCTCCGGCAAAACGAACATAAAAACAGAAACAAAATGAAAAGAAATCCGAACAGCTTGCCAACATCATTTTTGCCGTTCCATGTATTCCGTTACTCCCCTAGCCTGCACAAAATGGAGTCATTTTATTCATATTTAGTTTCTTTTGTCTTTTATTAGCATATTTGGTTTTGGAGTAATCAAAAAGTAATTGAAAGTAATCAAGTTAAAGTAACCCTATCCAACCCTTATAATAACAAATATGTATGTAATAATTTGTACTCTCTCTATAATGGTGTGAACTAGTCTTTTCCTATATAAACAAGCTATAAATCCATTAATCTTTGAATTTAAAAACCCTTGACTGTGATGTGTAACGTATTTCCCTGTTATCCTCCATTAATGTGTTTCCTTTTTTCATCTTTTTTGGCTAGACGTGGCTCCAAAGGTATGGCTACCTCGCTCCAGCAGACCCCAGAATGTCAGTACTGCGTTCTGCCCGAGTCATGCAGTCTGCTATCGCTGCCATGCAGCGCCGCTATGGCCTCAATGTCACAGGAACACTGGACAGCACCACCGTAGAGTAAGTAAAACACCTGAAAATTGGATGCACCTACTTAAAAGAACCTGTCTCTTGCATAAAGGGTTTCATAATTGTGGAGATTTTCTGATAAATTTCTATTGGAAAAGTTAAATCAAAAGAGAAACTATTGAGGGAAAATAAAATAATTTGAAATATTGCCTGCCAAATTTCTGCAAATTTAGCACAAGAACCCTACTGTGCCATCCTAATTTACTCAGACGTGGGATGTTTTTACCACATTGTTAAAAATGATCACTAATGAATTAAAGGCTTGACAAATTGATTAATCGGGGTTCTTTGCAAAAATATGCTGTCCCATAATGCTGAATAATTTGTCTATAAATCTGTGAATTCCGTTAGTCCTAATTCATCCCCAACAAATTCTTGTTTAACGTTTTAACAGCTGGGTTAGCTTATTAAACACGGTAACCAGCAAACAGCTTAGGTGAAACCAATTGTTTACATGCATTGCCATTTGAGTTGTACGATTAACCAAAATCTAATCGATATTGCGATTATGTAATCGCAAGACACTGCCATTTTTTTCAAGGGTTTATGGTTCCATGTTTGTGTTTTCTTCCCCCTTATTTATTTCACTGAGTGTTTGGCCAAACAGTGATGTCACAGTTTGAGTTTTAATGGCACCAGCCAAAAAAGGCAAGGCAAAGTTTGAAAGCAGCACGCTATTCCACCGTGTCAGCTGACAGCAACCCTAACAAAGCTCCACAGAAGAGAGCATGTCACTGATTACGTTCTCCCCCCAAAAAAAACGAGCACAGAATATGCACTTTTCTTTAAAATCCAAATTTGCATTGAAATTGCAATACTGGTCTGAAAAATTAGTCCTTTTTCCCTTAAAATTGTGCATTCCTAATTGCCATCAATGGCATTGAATGTGTAAATTGATTTTTGATATCTATTGTCGTCAATGGCAAAGAATGTGTACATTTATTTATGAAGTTTATCGCAGAATGTGGCCATGAATTTTACTTTAAAGGTGCTGTATGGAATTTGTAAATTTGCTCTCTGTCACCATCTCCTGTTTTAAATTCATGATCGCACCCTCAGTCTGTTAATTCATGAGTACGTGCATATCTTAGACACGCTTGAAATAAACCTCTATTTATTCCTTTTTTGGGGGTTTGGGGTTGGGGTTTGGACTGTATTTGAAACAGCCCTTTTCTTACGTTTACCATTTTCTTACTACACTAACAAAAAACTGCGATGACAATGTTGTGCTCCAATAAATTTTCCTACCAAAAGTTATCATTGATCCTTGACTCCTTAGAAATGGACGATTTACCTGTGCGTAGCAAAAAAAGGCATGTGTTGACATTTGTCCCCAGCAATGCTGAAATGCCATCCCAGCCACAAATGGCAACAAGCTCAATTTGGCCACTGAACTGTAACATGGTAATGTGTCCGCCAGTCGAGTGACTGCTATCTAACCGATGGACTGAAACGGCGTGAAATGTGATCAACTAACCCTGCGCCTGTTTTTCTCCTATTTTCCCATTGCTTCTCTATGCAGCAGTAACACATTAAGGTGAGGTTCCCTTTAAATGCTTTCTGTGTATCGATTAGATAATGCATACCGGGGAAGTGTGTGAGTTGAAAAAGACGTGCATGGAGTGTTCATTTGAGCTGTGAAAAGTGATGGGTCCCGGGGACTCTCATGCTCAAAAATCTATGGGTCCCAACAGAGATCTATGGGTCCCCAAAATTTAGTGTGCTCCATGCCCTTACAAACTGTCATATTTTCCCTTACAAAATACAAAAAAAATCTTTTTTTTTTCAAACATGTTTATTTATGTAGTTTAACATGTTATATTGTACATGTGTTTCCTCATTCATATATATTGTTAATGAACATTTTGTTGTGAGACACTGAGTTGCTCGACATGAATGGGGTTTATTATAAAAAAAAGTTAAAAAATGAAGTCGCTTGGACATTCACTGTAGAAGGAAAAAATACATGCAAATAGAATTAAGTAGAATAATACATTTTCTTATTCAAATTATTAATTCATTTTCTGCATTAAATTGTTGTTGGTAATTTACTGATTAAAAGGGATCGCCACAAACCTGTTTTTCATTTTCTCCTTTTATACTTCCTTTTTTCCTTAACTTCTTTATACAACATAATCATTCGTAATATAATAGAATAGAATAGAATAGAATATACCTTAATTGTCATTGTTACAACATGGGATATATTGTGACAACGAAATTGGACGTAGCACTCCAGGTCCACATTTTACAGTGAGGATAAGGAAAACAAAGAGATAAAGGAACAAAGAAGATGTTTTAACAGTCTTTGTTGTATAGGCTTTGTTTCCTCCGGAGGGGGGGTGTATGAGTGGGTGAGGGACAGACAGAGATGGGCGGATCCAACTAGATGTTTGAGCTTACTGTACACACGATCCAGTGTTTTTTCCCTAATTGCTCGGTCCACGTGTTGAATGGATTTGGAAAGTACAGTCCTTAAACATGCCCGATTAAAGTTGACGGCGACAATAAAAGCTCCGTCGGGGTGTCCAAGCTGCTATTTATTGATAGCAACGGGCAGGAGAATTAGCGCTATGCTAACGTTAGCATCCGGTGGAACGTAAACAGCAAGCACAATGACCACAGTTAGCTCTCTCGGTAATGCATCAAAGCAAGTGAGCCGTTTGAGAGCCGGCTCTTTTTAATGAGTTGAGCCGAAAAAAACGGTTCTCTAAAAAGAAAATTATTTTCACTACACTACTCGAACTGGAGATCGGCGTGCAGACAATAACTCGAACCGCGAGACCAAAACAACAATGGCGGATCTGCCTCACGAAAAGTTTGGAGTGCGGTAAATCTTTGTTAAAAAATGATAATGACAATTTTGTGTCAAAAAAGTTGCGTCCCGGGGACGCACGTTGATTTGACACGATGCGTCCCCAGCAAAAATAATGCGTCTAGGACGCAGGGACGCGGGCAAACCAGAACACTGGCATGTTGTGTTTAGCCCTCAAAAGGCTTTTTTCTGTCGAGGGATCCTCCCAAACACGAGATAGAACGGTGCAAACCCTGTTGTCTCATGCTCTGTGCAGTTGTAGCAGAAGGTGAGCTGCTGCAGCATTTGTGGCCACTTTGCTTTGGGCTGAGGGGGAAGGGTTCTGATCATATCTCCCAATGTTCTGTTAAAACATTGCAACGTTGGTTGGGTTGGCCATGGTCCAAAAAATGTTTGTGTGTGTTTTTTTTTGCTATTTGTTTCCCTTTTTTATTTTCTTTGTTATTGTATGTGTTTGTCTTGCTGTCGGTCACCCCTCTTGAGGGATATGACCAAGGTAGATAGACCGATAGATAGTATATTTACACCTTCCTTGCCTATTTGCTTGTATATTCACTACCACTTTACACTTATGAGCCCATACATTGTTATCAAGAATTCCTTTATCTTCTGCAGATGGATGAAAAAGCCCAGATGTGGGGTTCCCGACCAGGTAGCGGGCGTATCCAAATTCAGCGTCAGGAAACGTCGGTACGCCTTAACGGGACAAAAGTGGCAACACAAACATATCACATACAGGTGAGCAATTTTGACATTTGTCCATACAAAAAAAATATCAAAAATAAAGAACATCTGATCGTAGCGGATAATCTGAACTTCTGTACAGATGAGAGGGCCAGAAAACATGAAGGGTCATCATGAGTTCAATGCTGCTTTAAGCTGAGATTTAGTTTGGGGTTATTAGCCTACAGTTTGTGACATCGCTTCTATCTCTCATGTGGCCTGCTTTTTCTGCTTTGTTTTATGGGACAGCCCTTTGTAGTTTTTTGAAGTCTGCTATGAGGATAAATGTGCGGTGAATATTGAATTAGACTTGGAGCTGTTTTAGGACCGTAGATCATAAATGGTTCCTGCTTCAATGGGAGGAAAAAAAGTGTATGCACACTCTGGAATTGGTTAAACTAAAAAATTGGTTATGAATGTGGTCTGAGTTCTGTCAAGACCAGAACGGAGACAGGACCCACTTGCGTTTCTCACAAGTTTTATTGGAAGAAAGAGAAAGGGTTGCGCCCACGATCTGGTGATTGCTGGACACAGGAAGCAGGTCGCTCTGATACTCTGATTCCGAACGCAGAAGTGGATCTTACGTGCAAGCGATGGCGGAGTCGGAGACAGAAAAAAACGGGTCAGTAGCCGGGACAGGAGAGCAAAAACGTGGTCGGAAGCGAGTTGTAAGCCAGAATAGGAGAGAAGACGTGGTCGGGGACAAAAATATGTCAAACGCCGGGACGGGAGAGTAGACGTGGTCAGGATAAAAAACTGGTCGAAGCCGCGGAACAGACGGGAGCAAAAAACGGGACAGGTAGGAGTCAGGGTCAAAAAAGGTTTGCCTAATGTTCACTGAGGTTTGCAGACTGACTGACAAAAGGGGACAGACAGGACTGGATATAAATACTGATTGGTAGCCAATCAGGACCAGCGGCAGATGGCGCCAACAGGGCGGGCACAGCTGAATCACATCAGTAATCATGACAAGTTCATTCAAATCACAGGAATAAACCAAGTGCTG
This sequence comes from Urocampus carinirostris, assembly GCF_059441175.1. NCBI lineage: Eukaryota > Metazoa > Chordata > Actinopteri > Syngnathiformes > Syngnathidae > Urocampus > Urocampus carinirostris. The sequence goes on from NC_142366.1 coordinate 26,859,550, forward strand.
AAACTAATACAGGGTTGTTTTTTTGGAGGGTTGGCTAATATGCAATCATATCACAGTTTCGAAATAAAATCACAATTTCATCACACAACTGACCACCTATATATATTTCCTTTTAGTTTTAATTGAGAAGCAAATTCATCTGCTATTGCTCTAAAGTAGTGTTTTTCAACCCTTTTTGAACCAAGGTACACTTTTGTTATAAAAAAGTTCCGAGGCACTCCGTCCATCGAAATGCTTGAAAATGAAGTTATGTCAAATAGTTCACTATACTACCTCATAAGCATATAATTAGTATATAAAAAGAAGAAATAAATACTTAAAATAAAAAAGAATTATGTGCTGTATATATGTTTTAATTTTTTATAGTGCAATCTTAAACCACTTTGTTAAACAACTTAAGTTATTAAATGTAGGGTGCTACCTCATGAGCAGATAATTAGTATATAAAAAGTATATAAAAATCTGCTGCCACCTACTGATATGGATGACTATTACAGTTCCTCGTCTGAAGATGGCAAAAAAATGAATAATGGACTGATTTTTTGGGAAAGATAACATTCAAATTCCAGCAGCACACTAGTGTGCCCCGGCACACTGGTTAAAAACACTGTTCTAGAGGAGTGGTTCTCAACTAATCTAACTTCAGGACCCACCATCCCACCATATCGACCCTAATCCAGAACACATTTTCACTTCTCAAATTTACTGAATGAAAACATTGTGCTGTTTGAACTAAGAATGGTACAATATATTCCCTTTTTTATCCAAAACAGAATGACCAGCAAAACCAAAACAACTTGAATTAAAAATATTCCCTTTCAAGCAAGTCTTTTTTTTTATTTCACAACTTCTCGTAGTAAAAACTTTTTAAAGAAAAACAATGCCCACAACCCAATGAAAATCTTGCGTCCGACTCAAAAGTTTAATAACTGTAAATTTAAACAATGCAGGAAGAGAAGCCAATTTTATCGAGGTTGCTTTTCAAATTTGGCTACCATAAAATAACAACTGAGATCTTTTCTTTTCCTGAAAGGGCTGCAGCTATACAATCTAAATCTAATCTAAATCTAACCCAAATCCAACCTAAATCTAATCCAAACTCATTTATTAAGCTACTAATGACAGCAGTGCATGCGTTCATGCTAGCAGTCAGTGGCGCTTGCCGCTAAAATTATGATTTTCGCCCCCTAAAAAAATAAATGAAACTGAATCCGATGACCTTTTATATTTTTTAGATCATCTCATCTCATCAGCCGTACCGCTTATCCTCATTAGGGTCGCGGGGGGCTGGAGCCCATCCCAGCCATCTCCGGGCAGTGGGCAGGGGACACCCTGAACTGGTTGCCAGCCAATCGCAGGGCACACAGGGACAGACAACGCATTCGCTCATTCACACCTAGGGACAATGTGGACCGACCAATTCACCTGAAATGCATGTTTTTGGAACGTGGGAGGAAACCGGAGTGCCCGGAGGAAACCCACGCAAGCACGGGGAGAACATACAAACTCCGCACAGGAAGTCTGGAGCTGGATTTGAACCCACGACAGGTTCCCATGACATGAACTGTGCCGCACAAGCGCTAACCACTGCGCCGCCGTGCATGTTAACATTAAAATAATTTGCAATTACGTGTTTTATAACGCTCACCCCTATTTGTTATATTATGTAGAGTCACATTAGAGGACTTGGAAGAAAAATAGCATTGCATTTATTATGTTAGGCTCCAGCACCCCCGCGACCCTGCTGAACATTGCATTCATTTACTAGCTCCCCGTTATTTTTTGAATTAACTTCCTCCCAACAATTCCTGCAGTTGCAGAATTTCCAAGGTTTTTGGGATGTCTGGTTTGAACAGCGAACCACGGCATCAGATATCAGAAAACTGTCCATTTGTGGAGTTGAAAGGAAAGATGATGTAAAAGAAAACAGCAGTATAAAAGAGATGAGCTGCAACAAGATGAAGAAGTACCCCAGTTGAAAGTTGGGGATAGATTATGGTTATGTAACGGGATCGAAGGATTTTTGAGAGTGTATTTGCTCTTGTGCACATATTCGTAACGGCTCTATATGGCTGTGCTTGGCTTAGTCAGCTTTGCCCTGAGCTGTCAAAGTGCTACAATGGAAGTAGAGGATGCAGTCGGTTTTTTCCCCCCTACTTTTGAAAACTCTGCCAGCAGGCAGTACAGTTGTCTCGACTTGTGAAATTGTAGAAGCTCAAATATTGTAAATAACATGAAAAAAGAGAATACTTTAAACAAACCCCGGAAGAGACCTTTTTTTTTCGACGTGAGTACAATAAGGGATAAAATGTCCATGGAAGACACAGAATAAACCCTATTGCTCAATATTTCTTGACCAACAATGGAATCTTTAACGTACTTCCAGCCGTATCAATGTGAAGCAGTGCGAGTTCGATTGCAGCCTCGGTGACGTGCAGTGAGGTCAGATTTACAAATAAATAAACTATGTGGGGTCTAAAAAGCAGACCAGTGACGTGTGGGAGAGCTATAAATTGGCTAACGGTAGAAAAATATCAGGCAAAGACTTGTTAAGTTTTTTTAACCAGCTGCAGCGGGGAGAGCAGTGAGAGGACAAGCCACTGGCTCCTCCACACTCACTCACTCTCGGTCACCCCCCGTCTGCCTCTGTGTTTTATTGAAACCACAAGACATGGAAAAGTACTAGTTTGTTGAAACAAAAACAAAAGACCACCCCCATAGAGAAGTACCGACACCTTTAAACAAAGACGGGAAGACTAAAACATTGTCAAAAGGAACATCAACTGATTATAAAACACACCTAGAGCAAATACATTTAAGCCTACTTTACACACTATCACCCTCTGCCCTAAGGCAAGAGAATTGCGTGACTCACTCTGCATTCGCAGCCCCTCCTCACAGTAATCCGTTACATAGTGATTGTATTAATAATACTCATATTAATATATGAAAATTCAGCAATTTTGAAAAAGAAAATCCAAAAAGAGTGTAGTCAAATAAGAACTTGAACACTGAATAAATATAACCATGTCATATATTTGTAATTTTATATTTACACCATGAGCGTTGAGGCACAGCCTCACCTGCCTCCCCTGACCGTAGGTCACTGGGCTGGTTGTATGGAAACTACAACCCAGGGATTGTTCTTAGCCTGGCATTGTTACGATACAGCCTGCAGATTTACCAAAAATACAACCAGAAAAAATGGTTTATCATTTTATTAGAAAAAAAAATTATGAGATTACCACTGATATATATTTTTTGTATACTGTGTAAAACATTTAAAATATAAACCATTCAAAACTACAATTATGGGCAGCACGGCGATGCAGTGGTTAGCGCGTGTGCCGCACAGTTCTGAGGTCATGAGATCGAACCTCCTGTGTGGAGTTTGCATGTTCTCCCTGTGTGCCCTGCAGTTAAGGATGTCCCCCTGCCCACTGCCCCAAGATAACTGAGACGGGCTCCACCACCCCCGAGACCCTACTGAAGATAAGCGGTGCAGATAATGGATGGATGGAGTAAACAATTGTCTATATCTGTGTGCCCTGCGACTGGCTGGCAACCAGTTCGGTGTCTCCCTGCCCACTGCCCGAAGATAGCTGGGATAGTCTCCAGCATCCCCGCGACCCTACTGAGGATAAGCGGTGCAGACAATGGATGGAAAACTACAATTATAATCTCAAAACTGGTGAATACAAATATCAAAATCAAATAGCAGAAGTAGCTTTTGTGATGTTAAACAAGAAGGAACCGTAACACTGAGTAAAAATAACCATTTTAGATATTTTTAATTATAATAGTCTACGGCAGTGCCTCCCCTGACTGCACGTCACTGCAGCCATGCCACCTCTTGAAAAATACCCATCGTTCACTTTCTAACTCATTAAATAATCATTAAAAAATAAAACTGGGATTCGAAAAGGCATAATTATCGCACGGCTGCCCCGGTGCGCGCTCGTTTCCGCATACCCGCATACAGTTTGTGCAGTTGGAAGGCCCTAATTAGCTTTGGCATCCCCACTGTTTTCGCTGCATGCGAGTACTATTATAGCACGTGAGACACATCCAAAGTCATTATCACCTCGCAACATGGAGTTAAATATTTGATACGGCCTTAGAAGGGGTTCACTTCTTTTATTTGCCAATTTGCAGCCACTTTGAAAGTCGGCTACTTTTACTCACCACGAGAGCAAACATTCATTATCGAAATAAATTGCGACAGTTTGTTAGATGTTTGTTGTAAAACCAATATCTTGGAGCATATTTTTTCAGTGAATTAATGTTGTTTCAATATTTTATTGATGAACAGTTATTTTTTTAAATATTGCCTCTTAAATCGTTCTTCCTGGAGGAATGAAAGGGACTGGGTGTATTAGTGACAGGGTTGGGTAGGGTTACTTTAACTTGATTACTTTCAATGACTTTTGGATGACTCCAATACCAAATATGCTAATAAAAGACAAAAGAAATTAATTTTGAATCAAATAATGACTCACGACACGTGGTAAGCTTTCTCTCCTGGCTTTGATCTCTTTGATCTCCGGCAAAACGAACATAAAATGCGACAGAAACAAAATGAAAAGAAATCCAAACATCATTTTTGCCGTTCCATGTATTCCGTTACTCCCCAAGCCTGCACAAAATGGAGTCATTTGATTCATATTTAGTTTCTTTCGTCTTTTATGAGCATATTTGGTATTGGAGTAATCCAAAAGTCATTGAAAGTAATCAAGTTAAAGTAACCCTACCCAACCCTGATAAGTGAAGTACTAGATGGCTGCTGTATGGTGTAATGCCACCAAAAACGAGCACAAAGGAAGAATACAGTAATCGAAACGCACCATTTCCGGCTCGTTTATTTTGCCCAGCCTTTTTGGGGTTTTTGGGTACCCGTAGCAGCAAGATGGCAATTACGTCAGATCCCTTTTGCTGAGGCCTATGTTATGTTAAAAAAATAATCTCGACCTATGTATGATAATTCATGCATTTTAGCTTATTATTTAAGTCAAGTCAAGTCATGTTTATTTGTATAGCCCTGAATCGCAAAGAGTCTCAAAGGGCTGTACGGATCAAAGACTATTGCAAACTACAGACTATTATGACACTCATCTAAAAACCTACATGAGGGCAAATAATACACATATTATCAACATAAAATATAGGTTATTCATATGCTATAGAATATAAGTGTGATTTAAGCTTAGATTTAAACATTTCCATTGAGGTTGCAGATCGGATCTCAGGGGGAAGAGCATTCCACAGCACCGGGGCCCGGCTGGAGAACGCTATCGAACCTGTGGATTTCTTCTTGGCTCTTGGGATCACTAGTAGGCCAGTGTTTTCAGAGCAAAGGCTCCAGACCGGAACATAGGGGGAAATTGAATCTGAAAGATATTAGGGAGCAAGTCCATGCATGATTTTGTATACTACCAACAGAATTTTAAAATCACATCTTAAGCTAACAGGGAGCAAATGCATGTTCGCTAAAATCGGGGTCATGTGATCAAACTTTCTTGTCTTAGTTAATAGCCTCACTGCAGCATTTTGTACTAGCTAAAGGCTCTTGATTTTGGACTTCGGGAGACCGGAGAGTAGTGCATTACAGTAATCGAGATGGGAGGTAACAAACGCATTTAATCAATATTGTATTTTTAATGAAGTTTTCTTTTACTACTAGGTGGTGCTAAATAATACACACAATGACTTCAACAATTATTTTCTTAAAAAGAAAAAAATAATACTTCAAAGGTTACCAATTCTGAGGGTTGTTGTTCATTGTTCCAACAATAACATTTCAAGAAAATACCAAAACTATATTACTCGAAATATTTAGAATGAAAAACATCTGCCAGAAGGGAAAGTTTCACTCATTTATTATGAAAACAAGTTCAAATGTTGTAGTAAACTACTTGTAGGGTTAGATAAGACTTGGCCTAATTTACAGTTTACACTACAAGATCAGTTTACAAGATTCTTTTTAGAAAATTGTTAAAACTGAAGTAATTTATTATTTCACAAGAAAAACAAATTAAAGAACATAACAAAAAGCTACTGAATACTTAACATGAGCAATTTTCTACATTTAATATATTTCAGAATTTTTATCTGTATTTGTTTATTTTGCAGCGCAGTGATCTGTAATTTATCATACCTCAACAATAACTTAATTGTATCCATGACAGGTTTATGTAACACTTTGTAAATTATGGAGTACTTTGAATAAGATCACAACAACAAGATAATAACTTAAGTTATGTTTGATTTCAAGGAATATATACATAACATGCAGCCTTAATGGAATACATTCAGTGGAAATGGGAATATACCTCGTTACCATAAAACTTTGTGTACATTGCCATCTGGCCTGGAGAGGGATGGGCGCCACCAGGCTGTACTTGCCCAAGACACACAACAAGAAATGGTGCTTCCTACAACCCAACCCAACCAAAACCCAACCAACCACTCGATCATTCAAAGATGTAAAATATTAAGAGAATTGAATGACGGAAAACTTTTATTTCGAACATTAAAATAAAAACAGGACAAAAACAATGAGTCAACAACAAAATAATGTCACATAACATGTTCGAAAAGGTAGTCAGAAGCAGATGCTTATTTTTCTTAACTCTTTATTTTCCCTATTAAATACATTTTACAAATCCTCCTTTCCTCTTACGTCTAATACAACAAAATCTCATGTAAATACTTATTACGTAGGTCAGATATCAATAATTATAATAATTACAATAATCACAGATTTTTTACACTAATCTCCGCAATACCCATGCCTCGACGTCATAATTCGCCTAGTTACCAAATGTCACTGCGGCACCAATGATAATAACAAAAATAAAAATAATAATAATATTTATAATAACAGTTCTGATATAATAATAGCAACAATAACAACAAGTTCACCATAGTTTTAAACGCAGTATTTCCAATCTCCCTCATATCCCATTTTCTTCATCCCTGTATTTCGCCAGTAATGCTTTTTTGTATTTAAATTTGAACACGTGAATAGTTGGACATTGTTTGATCTCATCTTGTAAATTATTCCAAAGTTTGACTCCACACACAGACACACACATACTTTTCCTGGTTGTTCTCACCTTTGGGATTTTGAATTTACTACAGCCCCTCAAGTTTTAATTTCCCTCTTTCCGAGTGAATCATTTTTTATGTTTTTGTTGAGCTTAAATAACAGTTGTGAAGTGAAAAGTTTTATTAAATCATCCAATTTTAATAATTTGGACTGCATGAATAAAATATTGGTAAGATCCCGATATCCTACCCTGCTCTAGATATGAAATTAATGTGATCTTTGAAATAAGGAGGCCGAACACTGCAGTCTAAATCGGTATTTTAGGTCTGCTCAGCTAAGAGAACTAGCAGAAAGTAGAGCAAGTAGTATCTACCATCTACTTATAAGCCGCTGGCTACTAAACCAGAGTGAAACCAAATTTCAAGACCATGACCAAATTTTTTTAGAGCATAGAAATCCGAGGGAGGTTTTTCGTCCATGACTAACCGGACGCAGGCTTTCAGGAGGCAGTGGGCTGTTGATAAGCCTAATTAGAAAGTAGTTTTGGGGGGTAGAACATTTCCCAAATCCTTCCTGCACCTGAAATGTATCAGAGCCCACAGGATTGACTCAGCTGCACTTGCTCATGGATTGCTGCTGTGTGCTTCAGCGTAAGCAAGCCTCAATGATCAAAATTGGGGTTTTAACTATGTTTTGCTGTAGTGTGGGTAGTTTGTGTACAACAATCGCTTATTGTGCATTGAATTTTTTCATCAAACTCTTTCAGTACATGCCAGTCTTTATGATGAAATATGTAACAAAAGAATCACCTTTTTCGTTTTTGGGGTACAATGGCATGTCATGCCAAGGGCAGGGTTGGTTAGGGTTACTTTAACTTGATTACTTTCAATGACTTTTGGATGACTCCAATAGCAAATATGCTAATAAAAGACAAAAGAAACTAAATATGAATAAAATTACTAAATTTTGTGCAGGCTTGGGGAGTAACGGAATACACGGAGCGGCAAAAATGATGTTGGCAAGCTGTTTGGATTTATTTTCATTTTGTTTCTGTCACATTTTATGTTGGTTTTGCCGGAGATCAAAGAGATCAAAGCCAGGAGAGAAAGCTTACCACGTGTTGTGAGTCATCATTTTATTCACATTTAGTTTCTTTTGTCTTTTATTAGCATTCTTGGTATTGGAGTAATCCAAAAGTAATTGAAAGTAATCCAGTTAAAGTAACCCTACCCAACCCTGTTGATAGGTACTATATAGAGAGTGTTGATGATATATAAGCACTTATTGTATATTTGAAATTAAAGTTACTGTTACTTGGAATAAACATACACTGAAAGAACATTTTTTATTTAGTTTGCATTAGCAAACTGGACAAACTGACGCTGGCAGTAAGCTGTCACGAGCAGTCTCTAGTAGTAGCGGACTGGTCATGAACTGGATTTTCCCTCATATGGCGAGCAAAATTTTTGTTGTAAATAAGATTATACTGAAATGTTCGTGTTTAGAGGTGCACTCCTCTTTAGAGATGCACTGTTTGGACGCGTTCTAAGGGATGGGCAGGGCACCTGTATGATGCGGCAGGGGTAAACCAGCGAAAGTAATCCAAAAGTAATTGAAAGTAATCAAGTTAAAGTAACCCTACCCAACCCTGGTCAAGGGCTACAACTAGCTACTATTTCAATAGTCGACTCGTCGCAAACTACTGAAATGTTTAGTGGAATAATCAGGTTTTTTTTCTAATTTGACATGAAGTTGATTTAATTATGTGGAGATGATAATAACACAAGGGAGATGGGTACAATGAAAAATACATCTTTTATTGATTCGATTGGGGATTCGTACAAAATTGTAATAAAAATGTCCCATCTATAATCAATTAGGCACTGTGATTGGTCATTAGAATCATACCGTGAGTACATCAATACACCCGTGACGATTTTTAGGAAAGACAAATACACTAACATTCTTTATCCCTGTGAACCAACAACGGGTTTATAAGCAGCAGTAGAGCAGTAAATAAAGCAAATATTATGTGCATTTTTTGGAGTAGTATTGCGTATTCAACTGGTCTGTAACAAAAGTATTTAAGGATTCTAATCCTGAAACCAAACGGCTTTAACCACTGACGTTAGTTGTTTTATGATTTTTGTTTATCATACTGCATGCATTTAATTTCAGAAACGTTTCTTAGGCACAGTCTTGCATACACTCAAACTCTTTTATAGTGAAGTGTGCTTAGAGAGATTGTCAGGTGTGCCGTGAGAAATTATCCAATGTCACTTTTTAAACTTTAAGATTTCATAAAACATTTATGAATCATTTTCTGCAAATATGATGTCATTGTCAAGTGTCTGTGCTGTAAAAACTGGGATTGTTATAAATTATATTGTAATTAAACATACTGTTCAGTGTCATTTTATAACATTTTTGGTTAGTAGTGTGCCGCAAAATTTTTCCAATGTAAAACACTGTGCCATGGCTCAAAAAAGGTTGAAAAACACTAGGCTACGCGTATAAAAATGTACAATTCATGTCATCAAAACCCTGTTGGCTTGAACGTTACTTGAATTAAACCGAGGCGAGTCAGACTCCGTTTTATTTATCTGTCCTACGTGCCCTTTAAATGTTGGTGCGTCACCTAAGCTACTGCTATGACATGCAAAGTCTCTTTGCAAATGTTGCAAGTAGTACTTTTAGTCACCGCTTCTTGGCTAAAATTCAACTTAAGAAGTTTCGGTATGCTAATAAGATGTTGACGCAGTGTCTGTTTATGATACCCCTTAATACGCTATTTCACATGTGCGACACTCTCAGCAGAGATTTTATTTAGGTAGAGATGCCTCTATTGGCGACAATTCTAGACAATACTATCGATTTTTGTCGACAATGTTGAAGCCCTAACAATCTCATGTTGCTCAGCACTCAGAAAAACAATTGTCAGCAACCTTCTGTCACCTGGAATGACATTAAGTTAATGTAAATGACATTTCTCCCTTAAAACTGTTTCAAAATAACTTCAAAGTGCCGGCAATGAGATCAAAGCACCAGAGCTCATTAAATGAGCTATCCAAACCTGTCTGTGAATAAGAGATGCATACTTTTTCTGCAATGCTCAACTGGTCTTTGATTATAAAGCACAAAAATGGCTATTAGCGCAGAAAGTGTGAATAACGTAGAAAATACCACCTTGTTGTGTTCTATGTTGCAAGTGCAACAAAAGTGAGGTTATAAGAAAAAAGAGGGTTTGACGGCAAAACCCAAGCTGCACCTCGACATCGGAGATCCCAAGCGGGAAAGAAAAAGGGGGCAGAGACAAAAAGACTTTTGTTCTCATTGAAAAAAAAATACCTCAAGACTCAACACGAGGACAGCGGCCACTGTACATACGAGCTTGATTTGATCCGGGAACAAGCTTGTATCTAGAATTCCTTGTATCTCAAACACATTTTCTCCATAAGAAATAACTTAAAACCCATTCATCTTTCCTAGCCTTGCTAACTCATCCAAGTTAATCCTAAATAGCTATTACACAAATATTCCTGATCGGTATATAAAGGGGATTAAATAATTATTATATATTCAGTGTTCATTTGAGCTGTGAAAAGTGATGGGTCCCAGGGACTCGCATGCTGAAAAATCTATGGGTCCCAACAGAGATCTATGGGTGCCCAAAATTTAGTTTTATTTTGAAATTGTAAATCGGCAACAAATATACAATATAAATCTATATATCCATTCAGTTTTAATCATCACAGTTTATTGGTAATACAAATGAGTTATCACTTCAAGATTTTTCAGTTTACAACAATATTGTAAACTATACAAAATAATATTGCTGAAATATTTATATATTCTTGCAGTTTTAATCATCGCAGTTAATTGGTAATACAAAGCAGTTGTCACTTCAAATTTTTCAGTTCATATATTCTTTGTGGTTTGCTGTTCCGCCATAGTTGTAATGCCTTCTCAAGGTCCAATCCATTATCATCCTCCTCATAACGTAACCAGGAGTTTAATTGAGTCAATTTTGGCAGAAAAGTCATTTTCTTGCGCGGAGTATTCTTTTGTTTATTAAATGACTAAACTTTATTTTCTTTCGTTGAATCGTTTGCTTCAACACACGTGTTTTCCTTGCCTCGGCGATCTTCTGAAGAATTTCTCCGCCGTTTTTTTCGTGCCGGAATTATTGCCAGTGTTACCACTTTCTGTGTTATGTTTCGACTTATTACCGACACTGAAGAAATTACCAATTTTTTGTTGATTTGCACCTAATACCAACCGTATTTTCGGAGCCATACTTCTCTTTTTGCCCAGATCGGCGTGAGACCAAAACAACAATGGCGGATCTGCCTGACGAAAAGTTTGGAGTGCGGTAAATCTTTGTTTAAAAAAAAAAATAATGTAATCGGGTAATAATGACAATTTAGTGTCAAAAACGTTGCTGGGAATCAACGCACGTCGATTTGACCCAATGCGTCCCCAGCAAAAATGATGCGTCTAGGACGCAGGGACGCGAACAAACGCGTATATTTTATTTTGGTATTGTCTTCATTGCTTACATTGTCAATAAATGATTTTAATCACGGCCGGACATGTTAAACGGTTGTCACTTACAATACTTGAATTGAACCCAGAAAAATTGTTACTAAATTTTCTACAGATTTTTAACCCAAAATTAGGGTTGCACACACTGGATAAAAGCCATACCTGCTTCCAAATCTCAAGAATTGTTTTTTATTTCTGTTCTATTCATACAGCATAAAAAACGTCACCCCCAAAGTCGGTGCTGAGGAGACTCACGACGCCATCCGGCGTGCCTTCGACGTGTGGCAAAACGTGACGCCGCTGCGCTTCGAAGCCGTGCCGTACCACGAACTGGAGCGCACCAAGAAAGACGTGGACATCACCATCATCTTTGCCTCAGGTTTTCATGGCGACAGTTCGCCATTCGACGGCGAGGGCGGGTTCCTGGCCCACGCCTACTTCCCAGGGCCGGGAATTGGCGGGGATACACACTTTGATTCGGACGAGCCATGGACACTGGGCAACCCGAACCATGATGGTGAGCATTGCTTTTTGTTACCTATTGCATTCTGTATGTTGGTGCCTGCTTGCAAAATCTACAGAAAAAACTACAGCAAAACACAAAAATTTGCGCTATCTACCCTGGTCATATCCCTCGAGTGGGGTGACTGACAGCAAGACAAAAATAAAGAAAATTAAAAAAGGGAAAAAGTAGCAAAAACGCACACAAACATTTTTGGACCATTGCCAACCTCAATGCCCAAACACCCAAACAAGTTGAGCACCTCGGCGCCTGCTTTCGTCCCCCCAGATGAAACGGGACACAAGAAAGCGGCCATGTCACTCGGGTCAGGGCGGCACAACACACTCTTTTGTTCAACAGCAGGGCCCGACAACTTTCGCTGGTTTACCCCTGCCGCATCATACAGGTGCCCTGCCCATCCCTTAGAACGCGTCCAACCAGTGCATCTCTAAAGAGGAGTGCACCTCTAAACACGAACATTTCAGTATAATCTTATTTACAACAAAAATCTTGCTCGCCATATTAGGGAAAGTCCAGTTCATGAACAGTCCGACTACTACTACTAGAGACTGCTCGTGACCACTTACTGCCAGCGTCAGTTAGTTCAGTTTGCTAATGCTATCTATCTATCTATCTATCTACCTTGGTCATATTGCTCAAGAGGGGTGACTGACAGCAAGACACACACATACAATAACAAAGAAAATAAAAGGGAAATAAATAGCAAAAAAAACACTTTTGTTCAACAGCAGGGCCCGACAGCTTTCACTGGTTTACCCCTGCCGCATCATACGGGTGCCCAGCCCATCCTAGCTTTTTTGCAAACTAAATAAAAAATGTTCTTTCTGTGTATGTTTATTCCAAGTTACAGCAACTTTAATGTAAGATCAAACATTCGGTTGTGTCCGGCAACTCTGTTTGACCAGAAAATAGAAATAATAACAATAATGAGTATAAAAACGGATACAATTTACCTGCAGATGAAATGAGTCACAACATTAGCTTCTCTGCTGGCTTTGATCTCTTTGATCTCTATAAGGGGAATTATCATTTTAGCACCACAGAAACAAAACGAAAATAAATCCAAACAGCTTGACAACATCAATCACATTCCTGTGCATGTTGAGAGATTTGTCAGCTGTGCTTATAATGTTTAAAATTAACTTTTTTTGTGGCGCACCAAAAGATGTGTCTTACCGTTGGCAGCTCGCTCTGTAGACTGCCAACAAAACCCCGCCTTCTGGTCACATGTCAAAAGCCAAAACAAACCATACCCCATACCAGCAGGTGGCACTGTTGGACTCATCATTGCAGGACACTTACCAAAAACTATACACATATTTCAACAGGAATTTCAATAAAACAAAAGTTATTATTACACCCGTTACACCTATAATAAACTCGCATTTTATTTCCTTAATATTATCTTGTTTATCTTATTACAGTATTTATGTTTACTTACTTGAATGTGTTTTTAATGATCAGGGAGATGTGTTTTAGATCTCTTTAGGGTTCACATGGATGCTTTTCCCAGTAGACTGAAGTGGACCAGTGAATTTAGAATCTTTTCTTATCAGGGAAATTTGAGCTACTAGCACAATCCTGGAACGAACTAAGCTAGTATGAAGAGGTTACCGGTATACATTTAGAATCTGACAGGGAGGTATTTGCAGCACTGAATTTTTCATGAAATTCTAAGGAGCAACTCTTTTCTGTGGTCCACAGAGAGAAGGCAGAATCATCATTCTGGTTACTGAGTCATGAGTCAAAACAATGACACAGACTACTGAGCTATAGAGCGCTCAGGACAAATTGGATTTAGAAAAAATAAGCACAAATGTGCCAGCGACTTGGCGCATGCTTTGGAGAGAGTTTCCATTTCACTCTAGAACAGGACTGGAGTGAGCTTCCAGGATTAGATAATGGATTATGAGCATCCGCATTGTTAGTTTAATGGAATTTGCTAAAATCTCTCTTTCAGGTCGATTATCTAAAAGGTAGAAGATAAAGCTGCAGCTAAAGACTATTTCAATGGTCGACTAGTCACCAACCATTGAAACGATTTGTCAATGACCATCCATCCATCCATTATCTGCACCGCTTATCCTCAGTAGGGTCGCGGGGTGCTGGAGCCCATCCCAGTTATTTTCGGGCAGTGGCCAGGGGACAACCTGAACTGGATGCCAGCCAGAGACAGACAACTCAATCGCTCATTCACACCTAGGGACAATTTGGACTGGCCAATTCACCGGAGAAAACCCACGCAAGCACGGGGAGAACATGCAAACTCCACGCAAGGAAAATTTGATCTCACGACCTCAGAACTGTACCGGACACGCGCTAACCACTGCGCTGCCGTGCTGCCCTAGTCAATGGCTAATTGAACAAAAAGAAATATTATGTGCATTTTGTGAAGTACTTTCAGTGGTCAACTGAAAGTTTGTAGCAAAAGTTTTTAACAATTCTCAACAGTTTGAAATCAAACAGTTTTAACAATGGACATTTACCATTTTTAATACTATAACAATTGGCGTTTGTTCCTTGGACTTGGTACCATAAATTTCATATAGGTTTGTCTGGCACAGCCTGGCATAAGGCTCAACGGCGCAAACATGTACAATGCACATTAGGGCCGCACTATTAAACGAAATCTAAATAAAATTGCGATGCGACGTAGTGCGATCGTTTGAGTGACCGCATATTTGACCAACCAGAATTCTCACAGTTCAGGTTCTAACGTTGCCGGCCAATCAGAGGCCAGAGTGTGTTGAGCGGCCGTGACTGTGTGCGCGACTGTGAAAGGCTGTGATATGCTGTCAGTCAAACAGACAGGGGTGGGTGCCACCAAAACAAACGCGACAGCTAGTATTGTAGAGGATCGCTATATTGAAGAGAAATTCATCAATTATATCAGACTCCGACAGAATGACAGGAAAGTCAGACGGGCTCAAAGAAATGCTGAGCACCAGTAGGTGTTCCGTGGATTGTTATTGCATCTGGGAATCGACTAAAGGGGCGTTGGGAGGCTACTGTCCAGCCTACTCCTGCGGCTAGGCTAACAACTTTAACAAGCCACCCTTGCCGAGCCTGGCTTAGACACCAACGCCAGATCCATTACCCATGAAACCGAAGACCTGGAGCTACAACTCTTGGGAAACCGCTACATTCGTGGCGGTTGTCTTATAATCATCACGGAAACCTTGCTGAAGTCGCCGTTACCCGATGCTAGCGTGCAGCTAGATAGTAAACTATTTAATAATAAATACACTAGTTATGAAAGACAATGCCAAAGCAAATAAATCATACCCACAAAGCATGGCAAACGAAACAGGAGTTTATTGCAAAAAAGTAATCTAATTACACTAAAAATAAATTGTGTTGTTCCGATACTGATGCTGTTTTAAGGAATCGTAACGGTGTGTAAACAGACCAAATCACTGAGTTTTAAATGTTGTCACAGTTGCCATGGCGCCCAACTGGCTCCGCCCGTGTGGCGCCAGCTGCGACTCGTTGACAGATTGGCTTCCCTTCTATTTATGCTCAGTGCTCTCACTCTTTCTTTGTCAGTCCGTCAGCGAACATCTGCCCCGCAAGTCAAGGGTTTTGACTCGGTCCTGTTGGTATTTCCTTCCCGGTATTTTTCCCGTTTAATTTGTCCTGTTTAATATTGGTTCCAGTTTTGTTGACGTCTAGTTGGCCCTGTTTAATTTCAATATCCTGTTTTGATATCAATCCTGTCCGTCCCATCTGACTGATATCTGCTTGGGCAATTGGTATCGATCTCGTCAACCTCCTATCATTGTACACCAGACTGCTGCCTAACGTGCAGGACTCCCCATTTCCTATAAAATAAAAGCCTTGTGTGAGAAACGTTAGGCATTTGGGTACTGATCCTGTTCCGGTTCATGACAAATGTATCGAATCTATTACTCATAGGTGATTTGGTCAATTTCAGTATTATTTATCAGTAACCTGTGGTTTGTGATTTCTGCCGTGATAGGATGCCAGTTTTTCCTCCAATGGTTTCCAGGAGGTTATTGTAACACGCAACTTGTGGTCTACAGTTAGGGCTTGCGTCCACCAAAGTGTTTCCTACGCTGAGCGAATTTTCGAATCGCTTGCAATGGCAGCCTCCTCAAGTGAACCATTTGCGTGTGCACGTGTTCGTCCGGAAACCATTCCCGCCACCCGTGTAGAAGTTGATGCCGCTATCAGTAGGTGGCTGTCTATTTCTAGTGGCTGCCTGGTGGACAGGAACACGTGGTAAACACACAGCTTCCATTTGTGTGACACGTCATTTTCCCCTTTAAAGTGTGTGAAAGCAAAGCTTCCTTACAAAGTGACATTAATTATTGGATGAGACTATACATTGCAAGCTACAAAGAAATATGCTTTAATGCAGGGATGTTAAACATATGGCCTGTTGGAAGATTCAATCTGGTTCACCATAAATTTCTGAGTATGACAAAAAAAGATGCGAGTCTCTGGGTTATTTCAATCAAAAATTATGATTTTTTTTTCTAAAATAAATGCTCCCTCGGCTGTAAACGTTATATTCTCAGCCTGGTAGTTTGATCAGTCTCATCTATTGCCTATATAGTGTTAACATTTTTAAGTTGATTTACTTTTTATTCATTTCAAACCAGTACGATAATTTAGGCATAAATTGTATTTTTTTCATAGCTCCAACTTGAGTTTGTATAGCATGGTGAGTTGGTTTAAATATAAAACTGCATTGACTCAACTGTTAAAATAAACCAGTTTACGCATTCAATGATGAATATAAAACATTTTTTTTCCCCATTGTTTGGGAAGAAATGTGTTGTCGCAGCAGAGCGAGCGCTAAATGACCGATTTACAGCACTTGGTAGTCCTAGGCGGTCTCCCATCCAAGGACAAACTAGACCCGAACCTGCTTAGTTTCCTAAGATCCTCAGGGTGGTATGGTTGTAGGTCTGTAAAATGATCACTGTGTTGTGTTAGAAGTGAGGATCCCCACCCAAGGAAAATACAGTCCGGAATGAATACAAATCAATATTCTGTGCTTATAGCCAATCAACATGGAGAATGGTTATCTGCAGCCTACTATGTCATCTCACAATGATTATGCTAGACACGTCTTAAATAGAAGAGTAAACAAACTGGTGGTCATAAAAACTTTTGGCAATGGAGCAAAGATTGATCGTTGCAGTTCTCGGTTGCATGGAGATTACACAACACCAACACACTTAAGTGAGGTTTATTTGGTGAGTTTTTTTTTTTTTTTTTAATTATTACTTGCCACGTGGGCCAGCACGGCAGCGCAGTGGTTAGCGCGTGTTCGGCACAGTTCTAAGGTCTTGGGAACCTCCTGTGTGTGTTTAAATCCAGCTACTGGACTTCCTGTGTGGAGTTTTATTTTCATTTTGTTTCTGTCGCATTTTATGTTCGTTTTGCCGGAGATCAAAGAGATCAAAGCCAGGATAGAAAGCTTACCACGTGTTGTGAGTCATTATCTTATTCATATTTAGTTTCTTTTGTCTTTTATGAGCATATTTGGTATTGGAGTGATCCAAAAGTTATTGAAAGTAATCCAGTTAAAGTAACCCTACCCAACCCTGTATAAAGCATTAAGTAAACTGAATGGGTTTACATCAACGAGGTCAGACTATTAGCAGTTCGTCAACCTGACTAAAACAGGAGTGGCCATACTTTTAAATTAGCGAACTCTGTTGAAATTTCGATGCACTTTTTGTGTGAAGTTAATTTAAGTCATGTTTGTAGTTTTGACACTTTTATTTATTTAAAAAAAAACAACTAAATCTGGGAGCTAATTGCGTTTTTATGTACCTCATACAAGTAGTCATGGTGGTTGAGTTGCATTTCTAATTTATTAACTGTAAAATATTTTAAATTTAAATTGAATTTATTACAAATTCGTTTCTTTTTTAAATTATTAAAAATTTAATCTCCTACAGCAATTTAATATTGGCTTGAAATATCGGTTATCGGCCTCCTCTTAATACGAATAATCGGTATCGTGATCCTTAGCAACTAACCCTGACTATTCAAGCTGAAGGCAATTATTCATTGAATTTCTGTTGTGGCTGTCTAAACTGCTGATGTAAAAACACAATTATAAATGTTTTCTTAATTTGTTTATTGTGCTTAAGAAAAACAGACCTCAGCAAAGCAATCTTTTTCTTCAATAAATGGCTCCAGCAAATTAATTGAAAAAGATGAAGTGCGTGGCATCTGTCTTTTAATTGCCCTTCTTTGGTGGAAGCTGAAGAGAAAAATTATGTTTCGGAGTTTCCAAGGACACCCGTTTTTGTGCGTGTTTGCGAAAGCCAACACCCCTGCTTGCAAAAGCGTTATTAATGATAAATGATCACAATAAAAATGTACACCAATCCCCTGTCTTGCGCACAGGTGCTGGACTGAGATAAACATGACAAGAATAAAGGATGTCCTTTCCTTGGCAGGATTAATTATATTCTCTGTCCCGGTTTATTTACCCCAAGTCCACAGGAGCCGTTGATATTCCAATCCTTGGCAATGTTCCAGAGGCAGAATTTTCACTCAGTTGCAGTTTTTTGGAAATAGATAATTACTCCTCTGCAGAGTACAGTGGAACCTCGGTTATCGACCATAATCCGTTCCAGAACCCTGTTCGAGAACCGATTTGTTCAATCACCGAAATCGATTTTCCCATTAAAAATAATGTAAATCGTTTTAATCCGTTCCAACACCCTGAATGTTTACCATGAATGTTTAACGTAAACATGAAGCTAATCCAGGCTAATCGTTCGCGTTAGCGTAATCTTCCGTACGAAAGATTACGCTAACATGAACGTGTAAAAAGAAAAAAATCAGGTCGTTTACAAGTCATTTAGCACCACAAGTGGCTAGCGCTTCATTGGAAAGGGGGCTCCGTTCCAACACCCTGAATTTTGGGCTCAGTTCCAACACCTGGAATGTTTACTTCGAATCATAAAGCTAACCCAGGCTAATCGTACATTCGGAGTTCGAACGCCGGTAATGCGTGAGTGCGTATGCTAGGGTGCGATGCTGAGCGGTGTACGGGTTTGGATTGCTCTTTTCTTGACCAACTGTTATCACGTGCGGACGTGCTTAGTTTTGCTATCGCTTTTAATATAGGTGTACCAAGTGTTTTAGCCCTTTTTTTATTTTTACACGTTCATGTTAGCGTAATCTTTCGTACGGAAGATTACGATAACGCGAACGTACGATTAGCCTGGGTTAGCTTTATGTTTACGTTAAACATTCAAGGTAAACATTCAGGGTGTTGGAACGGATTAAAACGATTTACATTTTTTTTTAATGGGAAAAATGATTTAGGTGATCGAACAGGGTTCTGGAACGGATTATGGTCGGGAACCCAGGTTCCACTGTACTTGTATTGACTCATTGTCATTCATGCGATGTTTGTGTTGCGTTGTCTGTTACAAGCCACGTGAACTCCTCTTTCCATGATGGTTTTGATGTACGTTTACGTTTTGTAGCGTCATAAAATTTGTTAGCTTTTGAATCTTCTGGGGCTGAGGTTTTGGCTTGATTCCTAACCACTTATCCATCTTTCTTGAGTTCTTTGTGCGTCTACTTTGGAAAATGATATGCAAATGCGCAACCTTATAACGCTCGAGAAAGTCTGAAAGCACGTAGTTATTCGATGCAGGCTTCTGATCGGCTGCCGAGTATGCAAATTGCCAAACGAACCAAAATTCCGAAATTTCCAAACCGAACGAAGATTTAAAAATCGGAATAAAGTAAAAGTTTTTTTGTTTTTTGTTTTTTAATTTCTTGAAAAAGTTGTCGGCCACCCGGGGGGAGACGTTTTGTAAGTTGTATGCCCGACCTAAAAGCTGCACGCCCCGGGCATCCGGGGAGACGTTATTTCAGACACTGCTGATTGCCGATAAAAATGAAGGTTTGACTATAGATGTCAGTGGGACTGAATATGCAAAGATAGTGTAGATTGTTGACAATGAGGTTATCCGTGGCATTCCAGGATAAACAGAAAATAAAAGACTTGGAAAAAAAAACACAAATAGATCTACATGTTAATGCTTGTTGTCAGGCCAAGTAGTGAATGCATCAGAAAATAATAAAAAGACAATCCTTATTGTGCAATAATAAGCTGTGAAAGGAGTCCTTAATAATGTCTGCTACTTTGTGGTAGCAAGCCAGAAATGCCCCAGACTGGGCAGAGAGCAGACAATTATTTTATGGGCTGAGTTGATGAAAATTGTCCTGTCTACTGTTTTTCACCCAGCATGCCACACCGTGATGCCGTATTCTTGGATGCTCTCCACTGTGGCTCTGTGGAAGAACACCAGCAGCTTCTGCTCCCGATTGTTTTCCCTGAGCACTCTCGGGAAAAAGTGATAGGGCTTACCTAACACAGCTCTTGTAAGCTATCAACCAAGATGTTCACAACCAGAAGTTCAAAAGAGTGAACTCTTTCTGGAGAGTTCTCGTGATTATTGACCTGGGACCATGCCTTTCCCCCTGGAGTCCGGTCTGACTTCTTTGTTTTTTGTTGTTTTACTGAATGGACTGCTGATGGCTCACCTTACTAAGGATTACAGGCTGTCACTCTGCATTTGGACCGACTTCAGCCAGGGGTCCCATATCTGATTTGTGGCACTGTGAGTGTTTACTTTGCGCGAGTTTATGTCAGGAGCTTGTATTCCCACGTCTCACATGCCCCCAGTCAGCAGACGGGCTGTGGTAACCGTAGCATGTATAGGGACCTTGTAAATTATGGAGAAGCGCAGTCTGTACTCAGGTTTTCTAATCACAAGGCATGTTTACTTTTTTGTTGGAAGAAAATAAACTCGCATATGTAATTAAACATTTTGTGGTGCTTGTACTTGATGTGTTGTTAGTTTGTGCTAGCATACTAAAGAGGCTACTGGTGTGTTTCACATGAACAAAGTTATTTTATCTTGTAAGTTATTGAACTTATATATGTATATATATACCACAGCCATATCCCCCTAGTGGGAGGTGGCTAGAGTCACTTCTGACTCTTTTTGGAAGATTGATTTAGAGGAGGGGATTCCCAGCCCCCTCGCTCAACCCAACTGAGGTGTTGGGAGTCATTAGGTAAACTTGATGACAGAAAAATTATGTGTTTACTTCTTTGATTACTGAAACGTGAATAGCCAAATTTAGCAAGTGCATTTCATCTGTGTTACAATTCGAATGTGCTTTCCTGCCATTGATAACAACATGGTGAACATGGTTTACAATGAGATTAGACAAGGAACTCCAGGATAAACACACATTAAAGACCTAAAAGAGAAATGTAAAATAAAAAGAATATCAGGAAAAATAGGCAAAAATATTTACAGGTAGTGCTTGTAGACTAGAGTAAATAGAAGGAGACCAAGAGGAAGGCCGCAATTGATGTGGATGGAATGTGTTATGAGTACACTGCAGGAAAGCGGTCTAAATGTAGTGGAAGCTAGAGTTCTTGTTGGTGATAGGAATGAGTGGAGAGGTGTTGTAAAAGGATAGTGGGATGTCTAGGCATGTTGGGCAGGGCACCTGTATGATGCGGCAGGGGTAAACCAGTGAAAGCCCTGCTGTTGAACAGAAGATTGTGTTGTGTCACCCTGACCCGCTTTCTTGTGTCCCGTTTCATTTGGAGAACAGAAGCATGACCAACTCGGGTGCCGAGGGGCTTAACTTGTTTGGGTGTTTGGGAATTTGGGTTGGCCATGGTCCAAAAAGTTTTGTGTGTTTTTTGCTAAAATCTTTATTTTTGTATGTGTTTACCTTGCTGTCAGTCACCCCTCTTGAGGGATATGACCAGTTTAGATAGATAGATAGCTTGTAGACTTGCTTAAGTTGTAAATGCATCGTAAATATAGTGCAAAAAATAAATAAGGGAAGAATACAAAATTTTCTATACACAGGAAAGATATATATTTTTCACAGTCTTGTCCCCTTGTCTATGGTGGTCTCTGAGCCTGTCCGTCCTTGTTTTAAGGGAACTGTAGCACCTACCCCCTGGGAGTAGGTCAACGATGTTATGCTGGGGTGAGGAGTCCTTTGATAATATTATAAAAAAAAAAAGAAACCATACCTGTAGCATAGTGTTAGTGTCAACGTGAGGCTGCTTCTAGGACACGTTCACTTCCACTTTGTTTAATTTTTGTACGAAGTTTTTTTTTTAAATTCCAAACAGTCAGGTTTATTTATTTACTTATTTATTTTTGGGTGTGAGTATTTTGGACATCGTACATTTTATGTAGATTTAATGAAGTGCTTTCATTTTATTGACTTCAGTTGTATTAAAGTATATAAAAAAACATCTACTTCCTGGTTGTGTTGCCTTCAGGATGAATCAAGTAGCATAGACAGTATGTTCATGGCTACGCTGTGATATGGCAAGCCGGAACTCCCTTTCAGACTGGGCGTAGAGCAGCCAACGATTTTCTGGCCTATGTTGCTGAATCTCTGTATTTCTTTATCCGTCTGCTGCTGTGCTCTGAGAATACCACACTGTAGTACCATAGCAAGGGTCAAAACGGCGCTAACAAAGAAGAAAATTATTCCTATAAGAAATTTAACATGGTTATAAGGCATTAGGTAAACTGAATGGGTTTACATCAACGAGGTCAGACTATTAGCAGTCTGGACAAGATAATGTCCTGGTTTTTATGCAAGTTCACATAACACTATAAATCCATATGTCAGCATGTTTCATCCGACTACTCCCTGCATGTAAATGTAGAGAATTAATAGACGGTCTACCTAAGTCACTGTTTGTTCATTTACATTTTTCTTACATCTCCTTGGTTTCTCTCCCTGTTCCTTTCACCTTGCACGCTATCCTCTGTTTCTTCACCTGTCTCAGACCTGCCATGTCTCCTCACCGTTCGCAGGGCCGTAACCAGGTCACTTAGGTTTTGGTCAATGGGCCACTCGGGCCGGCGGGATATCTCCGTCTCACACAGGACGGTTTACCTTTAAAATAAAGCGACACCGGTAACCTCAAATGCCCTCAGGAGGCCTAAGAGTTGAGGGTTGAAAATGAGATATCGGATTTCTATGGTTGGTCAAAATAAGTCAGGGGTGTCAAGCTCGGGGGCCACATGGTCGAAAAAAACTTTCTCTTGGGGGCCAGACTAGGAAATTAGTGGTGTACAATTTGCCCTAGCTGGACGTTGGGTGACTTTTTAGACGCTCACAATTAAATTGTGATTCAGGGATGTAAGATGATTAAAAAACGATTATTGAGTTTTTTTTTTCCCCAATTTTTTTTTCCATTTCCATTGTATTTATCAGCGGTGCATTTACAAAATAAAGCAAAGCAACACTTGAATTCATTCCCATTATTTCACATGGGGAAACTCATGCAGACTGGAAAGTGACAAAAATGGGATACAAAAAAATTATTTATTTAATTGATCTTACCACACTGACCCTATTTAAGTTTTTCTGCATTTTATTCTTTGGAATGAAAATGTTAATATGGTAACTTCCCTGTTTGATTTCATATCTATTGTAGAAAGGAGCTTAAGTTTCTTTAAACCTGTGCAAAGACGTGGATTTTGTTTAAATGTGCCCTTTTTCAAATAGGCCTAAACAGCACACCCATGACTTTTATTTTGAGTAGAATGGTTTTCTTTGGCGACATCCAGTAGATATATTTAAAATTGCAATTTAATGTTTGACGCGATGCAGCTCATTTTTTTTCTTGCGCTTCCCTCAGCATTATCTTGTGGGCCACAATAATATCATGTGGCGGTCCACATTTGGCCTGCAGCAATGAGTTTGACACATGTGATATAAGAGAGCTGTCCATGATGTAAAAAATATATATTTTCTAGTGGCTGTCTAGTCTGTCACATTCTGATCTAAACATTCAACATCCCGTGAAATGGCCTTAACAATTGTCTTTGGCTGCAAAGCAGTGTGATGTTTCCTGCATTGCCGATTCCAAACTCACTGAGCCATTTCTCTTTCCCTTTTATCTGTGTTTCTCTCCCCCGTCTCTCTTTATTTGCTTGAAACCTAATCCCTCGACACTTGTTCGGTCTTACACTCTTGCATAAATCTTCCCTCATTTTCCCTTGAAAAATTTCAACTTTATAAAGCTGGGACTTTCTTTGTAAGAATGCCAAGCCTTTTTAGTTGAAAGTGTGGGATTGCATGGAGTGATGGACTTTATATTTATCTCATTAAAAGCGGCTGGCATTTAGACGATAACTAAATAGGAATTGTCTGTGACAATCTGATTTGTATTACTGTAAATCAAGGTCCACCAATGCAGCGCCAAAAGACCATAGGAGCAGCCTGTGGACAATTACTGTAAATTCCGGACTATAGAGCGCACCCGATTATAAGACGCACCCACCACATTTTAAGAGGAAAACCGATTTTGTACTTACTCAAGCCGCACCTGTATATAAGCCCCATGCGCCCACATTCAAAAATGTAACACAAACACAAAATTAACCCAAACCCGAATTTAAGTCCCGCGATTTAAACTAAATGTCCTTCTTTAAAGTACACAGTCCAAAAATCACAGCCGGCAAAATGAACGGAAAATGATACCGGTACTTAAGGTTTGATGCAGACCTGCAGAGTCCGGGTCCCGTCGAAAGTAATCCAAGGAAAAAAGTGTATATTTCCAAAGGTAAAAGTGGGAAAATTATATATCCACTATTGTCCGCCGCGTCCACAAACAGGTCTGTCTGTTCCTCACCTTTACCTCACTTCCCGTCACCCCGCGTTTGTTCCGCCCCTTCTTTTTCATTCGCCCGTGCAAAACATATCAGAATAAGTGTCTAAAATAAATACAAATAAATATATTATAAAAATATACAGTTGCAAATACATATTATACATGGTTACACATATTTACAAAGAAAGACGGAACACCGAGAGAGTTTTCAAAGCTTTATTAATAATAATAATATAACTTTCATCCCAAACGGTGCCTGTGATAGGGCAGTTAATGGTTGCAACACGCTAGCAACACGCTCGCAACACAGTAAACGGGTCTGTTAAAAAAACATACCGTACTTGTAAAAATCACGGTAAACCGTCCTCATCTTTCTCATGTGCTGCGTCATGTGCCTTTCTTTTTTGCATTTTACATGATGAGGGTATGTTAACGCTAATTTAATTTATGCACAAGCCAAGAAGTTGCAGTCTTCCTCGGCGCATATATTCCACCGGTCTAAATCTTACCTTTTGTACTCGAACGCCGCTGGCGGCCATTAGAAAAATTACATAAATTGGCCGCATCACTGAATATGCCGCAGGGTTGAAAGTTTGGAAAAAAAGTAGCGGCTTATAGTCCGGAATTGATGGTACTAAAAATAGCTTAGCATCAATGGATCATAGTGGTGTTCTAGGAAATCTACGAGGAAAACGTTTTTTAGGAAATAAAGGGACATTGTGTATAATTTAGCGACTTAGCGGTAGAAAGAATTAAAAAACATTATTGATCTAAATAATCCGCCAAAATACATGAACTACCCTATTTTTGAACACTCTTAGATAAAAGATATTTTCTGTATTTTACATAACATGTGGCTCACTTAAAGGGATACGACAGGATTTTCTGCAATCTTGCTGCTACGAGTACCCACAAACACTTCTCTTTTGAAGTTGAACGCTACGTCATTTCGAAGGTGCTTTATAGTTTACCGCAACTGTCCGAATCCATTTTAACTCTCGCGACTTTCCTGAAAAAGAGAATGATTTCATGCTCACATCTGAGAAACGTTTCAGTCCGAATGACGCGAATTAAGGGATTTAGCCTTGAAGAGGGGGCAGTTAAACCCAGAATGAATCAAACTGGGTGTTCGCTGTCGACCACAGTGTTCCCAAGTCAAAAGTTCAGACCCGCTTCGGTTAACCACATCTGCGCACTAATTATAATGTGCGCGCGAATGGTTTTTGTTTCCGTGTGGCGCACTCCGTTTCTCTGTGTGTGTAGCTTGCTACGTAATTCCTTCAATTATGTGCCGACACTGTAAGTGGTCTGTGCCGTATAGCCACATTTGCATCCTTTAGGATCGGAAGTCTTATCCTTTTTATTGCACAGTTTATCGTAAAAACCGAATTGCCAATGCCTCTTTTCTCCATCCAACTTTTAGGGAATGATTTGTTTCTGGTGGCGGTCCACGAACTTGGCCACGCTCTCGGGCTGGAGCACTCAAACGACCCCACGGCCATCATGGCTCCGTTCTACCAATACATGGACACTGAAAACTTCAAACTACCTATGGATGATCTGTTAGGGATCCAGAAGATTTATGGTAAGGCTCGTTCTTGCTGCTCTCTTTTCCTGTGTGTTTTGTGTATATACATGTACATATATACGTGTACCGTATTTACCCCACTATAAGGCGCACCTAAAAGCCTTTTATTTTTTTCAAAAGCTGACCATGCGCCTTATAATACAGTGCGCCTTATATATGGATCAATATTAAGTCGCAAAGTCTTGCAACAAAGGCAAGCAGCCGCCGACTCGATTTTCCCCCGAAGGCGAAGTCGTCCGCGGTGTGTGCTGGGATTTATATACCGGCGTTTCATTTCCTAACCAATGTGTCAATCATCATTTGAATCAGTCACTATTGGCTAAAGTTATTCGGAGGTAAAGGGGGCGGATCCTTTTTATAATTTACAGGCTCGCATAGGCTAAAGAGGCGAATCAAAGCCTGCAATTGGCCGAAAAGATGAATGAATCACACGTTGGGTTGCACTACGGCATGGAGAAAAACATTTTTTACTATTCTGTATTTGCAAATATTTTACTCTCGTGGATTTACTACACTCACGGTTGTAAGAAGACCATGGTTACGTATCATTATTGAACATGATGGCTGCAAGTGAACTCACTAGGTGAGCTATGCTGCTTTATATTTTCCCGGTATCTTGTTTTAGAACGATCTTGATGTTTCTGTGATGAGTCTATTTTTAAACTCAATTCAATTCAAAGTGTTTATTGTCATATGCACAGTAAAGAACCCCGTTTCCCTGCACAATAAAATTCTTACTTTGCTGTCCACACAGTTGCCAGCAAAAAATAAAATGGAAACTAAGAAATGTTTTGGCATTTCTTGAATTCCAAGACTTTAACCTTCCGAATGACATTTGGAACGATGCATTGACCAAGGAAGAGTGAGAGCACTGAGCTTAAATAGACAGAAAGCCAATCTGTCAATGAGTCGCAGCTGGCGCCACACGGGCGGGGCCAATTGGGCGCCATGGCAACCGTGACACAATATTATGGAAATGAAGTCAAAGTGTAGAAAACTGTACAAAGTGAAAACATTTAACAGTTTGAAAATAAGATACAGAACCAGGATATTGCACTTTATGGGGGTATTGCACTTAGAATTGACTCATTGCACTTTAAAATGCTGTTTCTCGATTGGGGTTTAGTGTCTTTCAGGATATGTTACATTTCTTAAATGCTACTACCAAATAAAATGAAAATTCTCTATCCATTCTGAAATCAGATTTTTTTAATTTGAAGCTCCGGATTTTATTTGCGAGTCGTGATAAAAGTTGGTGGGAAGTTAAGGGAATTGTCCCTCATCGCCTGTAAAAGAATTCCACTTCTTGGCCATGACATCTCGCTGTCACACGAGTTGCTGAGCATATTGTCTCTCTCACACACAATGACTCTCTCGCAAACACACAAGAACCTGCCATCTGTTTACATGACAAGGGTACATCCATTCCTTTGGGACTGACAGACCTGGGCAAGGGATCAAATCTCTCCTCATCCCTCTTGTGTTTTACTCCTCTCCCTCCACCTCTCGCTCGTACTCAGAGTTGAAGGGCAGGACGAGTGGAAGCAGCTCCTCTCTCGGCTAATCACTCTGTTTCCCCTCCCGCACAGTGTTGCATTGAATAAGGTCATCGGATGGACTTTAAGACTTAGAATCGGGGGGGTGGGGAACATTTTTGCCTCCAAAGCAAGATATTTATTTTTTTCCCATGTATTTGAAAACCAAATTCAATAAAGCACCTATAACTGAGCACCACACAGAAGCTAATTCTTGCAGAGCATTTAGCATATTTTACACACAATAGAGCGCACCGAATTGTGGGGCACGCCCCCAAAAATGGTTTTCCTTACATAAAGCGCAACAGACTATAAAGCTCATCTCCAAACGGAAGAGCAGCTTCAGCGACAGACTGCTGTCACAGTCTTGTTCCACGGACAGACTGAGGAGATCATTTCTTCCTCATGCCATGAGGCTCTTTAACTCCACCCGGTGGAGTAAAAGCCCACATTAAACCACACCCCCACATTGCATATTACCCTATTTTTATTACAGTGTGTATTTTATGTAGGACTATTTAAATACTCTATATCAACACGTTACATTGGGTATTTATGTATTTTATTCCTTTGACTTTATTATTGTTTTATTTTCAACACAAGGATACTGCTGGAAGTGTGAATTTCCCTCTATCTATCTAAAATTGAGACTTACCCTGGGTATTTGTGTATAACCGTTGGGTTTTCTATATATTAATCCAATGATTGATCAGTTGATAAGTGTCTCCAACCATAATAGCAAAATATTGCATGCAACGGGAATCGAACCCGAGTAGTCAAAAATCGTGAATCCCTACTGCTTCCTGCATGCATCCTCCTGTTTTTCCGCCCTTTGGTCCCGGTTAGGCCTTTGTAGCAGCCAGCTATCCTACCATGTTCCGGCTGGTTTAGCCCGTTTTAGCTTTCTGTGTTATTTTTTCCAGTGTGCCCCATTTTAAGTGTTCGCTGTTTTTGTACCATTGCTGCACCCATTTGCGACACGAAGCCTAGCCATTCTCCACAAAAATGACCAAAACTTGGCTTCAAACACTCAAAACCTCGTTGATTAACTCACATGTAAACCAATATGGTGATTGAGGTGCTGGTGTTCTTCACATGGCGTCACAGCTCAGGAAGTTAGACGAGACAGGCTGTCTTCAAAACGCATTATCCCTGAAAATAATTGGAATTTATTAATGAAATACATATAGATATTATGCAAAATCTACTATTTTCTCACATTTTGTATCATATTCACGTTTTCTCTTACCAAACCTTAAAGGCAGAAAAATCCCCCACTAAACCACAGATGACATACGAAATGGTGTTAGAGCTTATCACATTATCACATGGCGGCGCAGTGGTTAGCGCGTGTGTGGCACAGTTCTGAGGTCATGAGATCGAACCTCCTGTGTGGAATTTGCATGTTCTCCCAGTGCTTCCGTCAGTTTCCTACGGGCACTCCGGTTTCCTCCCACACTCCAAAAAACATGCATGTCAGATTGATTGGCCGGTCCAAATTGTCCCTAGGTGTGAATGAGCGAGCGAATTGTCTGTCCCTGTGCCTTGCGACTGGCTGGAAACCGGTTCAGGGTGTCCCCTGACCACTGCCGGAAGACAGCTGGGATAGGCTCCAGCACCCCCGCCACCCTACTGAGGATAAGCGGTGCAGATAATGGATGGATATTATCACAATTTTTTCACTCACAGTGCCAGAAATAGTGATTTCTATAGTCTATTCTGATGGTTCTGAGGTTAAATAGTCCCTCTACTTCTTCACTTGTGTGTCAATAATGTTGACGTTAAATATTTTTACGTATGCAGAAGATTCAATTGTTGCTTTGTTTCGATACATTTGTATTGTATTTTGCTAAAAAACTTTCTCTCTTTATTCTCTAATGTTACATAATGTTAAATCAGAATGTTCTATGCAAATAAGTATTTCTGGCACGGTGAGTAAAAGAAGTGTGATGATGTCAAACAATCTAATGCCTTTTTGTATGTCATCTGTACCACTGGTGGTCTACTGGTAGAGTGTCGCGTTCTTATCACCTCTACTCAGGTTCGATTCTTGTGCATAGAATGTTTTCAGATTTTGGTCAGCGATGATGATCAATTGTTGGATCATTTCTCAAATATAGTAGAGTATCGTGAAACCTAGTCTAGAAGTGCATACCTATAATTACAGTATGGATTTCCAAACGTATCCACAGCGTTCTGCAGTAGATGAGGTGCACTGGATAATAAGGCGCACTTTCAAATTTCTGGCCAAATTGGGGTGTTTAGTAACTGCTCTAAAAAACTGAATTTTATCCCAGACCCTGATGTACTCACGAAAATAGCCACATCTGGCTCGCAAACCCAATAATAATAATAATAATAACAATTTTCTTTGTATTGTCATTCTGTGTAACAATGTACACAGAACGAAATGTCGATACACCTGACCCGTTGTAGCGAGCTGATGCAGCCGCAGCCAACAGAGGGCGCCGCCATTTTACCAATGTTATAAGTCTTAGGTATGACTCGGCCGAGGATCGTTCCCTTCTTCGAGTTCAGATCCATTAGAAGTTAAGAGTGAGTTGGAAGATCGGTCGAGGAAATGATGAGGCATGGTGAGACCTGAGAATTGTCCCATTGTGAAATTTGAGGATACCAGAATCCGATTTGGCTTACGAACTGTCACCCCTCACCATTGTCATTTCCAAATCTTAAGGTGACCTCAATCATCAAGCCATGCCATGTTTACTTGATGAGCAACATAAAACTCAAATGGCGTTCCATCATCAAGACGGCGGTGGCCCGTCTTGCACCGTGATTGGCTCTCGGCCGAAAGTTAATACACTCGGCTCTGCACGACCGAGTCCGGCACTAAAAATGCAACCGAGCGTGTTAAGGTCACTTCACTCTCCCGTTGCAAATGTTCCTACTATTACCATAAAGTAGAACTTTTCTCTGATATGACATGGAATTGAGAAACTTTCAAACTTTAAGATGATCGCAGCTTGGTAATTGCATCCAGTTATATCTGATTTCTAATTTATGTACAGGGTTGGGTAGGGTTACTTTAACTTGATTACTTTCAATTACTTTTGGATGACTCCAATACCAAATATGCTCATAAAAGACAAAAGAAACTAAATATGGATAAAATGACTACATTTTGTGCAGGCTTGCGGAGTAACGCAATACATGGAACGGCAAAAATGATGTTGGCAAGCTGTTTGGATTGATTTTCATTTTGTTTCTGTCGCATTTTATGTTCGTTTTGCCGGAGATCAAAGAGATCAAAGCCAGGAGAGAAAGCTTACCAGGTGTTGTGAGTCATCATTTTATGATGACTGACTGATAGTATGGATGTATTGCTTTAATTTGTATTTTTTCAACAATTATTATTTTCCTTTTATGCATTTTTTAAATCACAGAAATATTTGTACTATAAGCAGGTTTTCAACCCCGCGGCTAATCCAATGATTTTTTTTCTAGCAACCACCAGGGGCGCCCAAGTAGTAAAGGTAAAAGTGAGACACATGCGTAGAAGAAGACACAAGTTTGATGTAAGACTGATTGTGAAATATTGTGAAACCCAAGAGTTTAAGCAATCTAATGATATGTGGCATGACGTATTTCAGTGACTTTCGAGATGGTACAGACTCGTATTTATTTATGAAAAGTTAAGGGGTTAAGGTACTGTACAATATTAAAACTCTTTTATGTAACGTCTTTCTTTGTAAAAATATGCTTTTTTTTTCATTGTGGGCACGTGCGGCTTATAGTCAGGTGCGGCTTATGTATGTGCAGAATGTTTTTTTTTTCCTTTAAAAAGATATTGGGTGTGGCTTATAATCAGATGCGCCTTATAGCATGGATTTAATGGTGTGTTACTTGGTCATATCAGTTTTTTCATTTATTTGACAGTTTTTGTGCTTTATATTGAGACAAATTAATCAAGAAAATACATTACCAATGTATTGAGCGCTCTCTCTCTCTCTTTCTCTCTCCCTCTTTCCCCTCCCTCTCTTATTTCCCTGTCTTTCTCTCACTCTTTTTCTCTCTCCATTCCCCTTCTCTCTACCGCTTGCTCTCTCTTTTCCCTTCGTATCTCCCTGTCTTTGTCTTGCTCTCTCTTTCTCCCCGTCTCCCTCTCATCCCCATTTCTGTCTCTGTGTCTCTCTCTCTCTCTGTATCTCTCTGTCTCTCTCTCCGTGTCTCTCTCTCTCGGTGTCTCTCTCTCTCTCTATCTCTCAATCCCCATTTCTCTGTCTGTCTCTCTCTCTCTGTCTCTCTCTCTGTCTTTGGCTCTCTGTGTGTCTCTCTCTCTCTCTCTCTGTTTCTCTCTCTGTGTGTGTCTCTCTGTGTCTCTCTTTCTCTCTCTGTGTCTCTTTCTCTCTCTGTGTATTTCTGTCTGTGTCTCTCTCTGTGTTTCTCTCTCGTTGTCTCTCTCTGTGTTTTTCTCTTGTTGTCTCTCTCTCTGTGTCTATCTCTCTCTCTCTGTCTCTCTCTCTCTCTCTGTGTATGTATCTCTCTCTGTGTCTCTCTCCATCTCTCTCTCCCTGTCTCTCTCAATCCCCATTTCTCTGTCTGTCTCTTTCTCTGTCTTTGGCTCTCTGTGTCTCTCTCTCTGTGTCTATCTGTCTCTGTTTCTCTCTCTGCGTCTCTCTTTCTCTCTCTGTGTCTCTTTATCTGTGTTTTTCTGTCTGTGTCTCTCTCTGTATGTCTCTCTCTCTCTCTCTCTGTCTCACTATTTCCAACATTCTCTACTTACGTCTTCTCTCTCACATGCCTTCCCTTTTTCGGTCGGTATCGTGGTTTTCAAAACTATTCTCTTGTTACCTAATCCAGTGTAAATACCGGGTTTAATATTGATAACAGTAACATTTTAATATCACGATAGCATGTGAGTAGCTCTCATGCAGATGTCATTAGGCAGCTAACACGTCGACGCAGACACGTTAATTCCGAA
The DNA here is from genome assembly GCF_059441175.1 of Urocampus carinirostris. Taxonomy (NCBI): domain Eukaryota; kingdom Metazoa; phylum Chordata; class Actinopteri; order Syngnathiformes; family Syngnathidae; genus Urocampus; species Urocampus carinirostris. The sequence continues at coordinate 26,892,413 of NC_142366.1, forward strand.
GCGAAGGTTATTAAGCCTTAAGTACTTTTGGCACACACACACTCACAGTAGTGAGATAACACATGGTGGCCTCTAGTTTTGCATCCATTTCAGACTTCTACTTACCAAGAGAGCAGTACTGTAACAGTATTACTATGCTCCTTAGACTTCTAGTGATTAATTTACGTTATGAATAAAGTATCTATCTATCTATCCATTCATCTATCTTATAGCCAATGCAAATAATGTGTCAAACACATTTGAGCCGCGTTCGAATCAATCTGCAAAACGAATCCTTCAGGCACACACTTAATAGGGTTTCTGTTTATTTTTCTTTGCCTGCCACGAGCAAATTATATTCATTTATTGGCCTCGCTAAATTCTTCTGCAGTTATCTAGATTGGGAGCAAATTCGCCATTCTTGCCTTCTGGCGCATGTTGTTTAAAATTAGATCGGACCGATAATGTTTTTGGTTCAGGGGCGGCAAGGTAAATATTGTATCAGAGTATGTTTAGTTGTGCGAAGCATCGCACAGCTGGAAATGAGCTTTCTGGGGTAAAGTGGACCAGAAATTTTGAGGGAAAACAGATTTGAGCTCATGACCTATGGGGGACAGATCCTGCCATATGCTAAAAATGCTGGTCTATTAGTGATCCCAAGAGCCAAGAAGAAATCCGCAGGTTCAAGAGCGTTCTCCACTAAGATTCAATCTACAACCTCAGTGTTTAAATCTAGGCTTAAAACACACTTCCATTATCTAGTTTATGAATGACCTATATTTCATGTTGACGATATCTGTGTATTATTTTTTATTGCAATAGCCATTACAGCCTGGTCATCCTGGGAGGGGGATGACCTCACGTGCGGTCCCTTCTCAAGGTTTCTTCATTTACCTCATATTGAGGTTTTTGAGTTTTCCCCTTCTTCAGAAAGTAAATGACAAAATATATACATCACGAAATACATGACTAAATAAATAAATGACGAAACAAAAACCAAAATAAATACAAGACAAAATAAATACAAGTAAAATACACAACAAAATAAGTACAAGAAAAAATAAATGTAAAGATGTATGAAGAAATAAATACTGAAAATAAATACATGACAAAAAATTCCTTCAGAAAATAAATGACAAAATATATTCATCACGAAATACATGACTAAATAAATAAATGACGAAACAAAAACCAAAATAAATACATGACAAAATACACATCAAAAGACAAAATAAATTCAAGTAAAATACACAACAAAATAAGTACAAGACAAAATAAATGTAAAAATGTATGAAGAACTAAATACCGAAAATAAATACACGTCAAAAAAATACATCACAAAATACATGACTAAATAATTGACAAAACAAAAACCAAAATACACTGCAAAATAAATCCCGAAATTAAAAAAAAAGACAAAATGCATAGATAAATGATTAGATGTCATTGATGTCAAGTACTATATTTAAGTATTAGGTGATTTATTTATATGTTCTTTATTTGTACGCAGGGTTGGGACTTTAACTGGATTACTTTCAATTACTTTTCGATTACTCCAATACCAAATATGCTAATAAAAGACAAAAGAAACTAAATAGGAATAAAATGATGACTCACAACACGCGGTAAGCTTTCTCTCCTGGCTTTGATCTCTTTGATCTCCGGCAAAACGAACATCAAATGCGACAGAAACAAAATGAAAAGAAATCCAAACAGCTTGCCAACATCATTTTTGCCGTTCCATGTATTTCGTTACTCCCCAAGCCTGCACAAAATTGATTCATTTTATTCATATTTAGTTTATTTTGTCTTTTATGAGCATATTTGGTATTGGAGTCATCCAAAAGTCATTGAAAGTAATCCAGCTAAAGTAACTTTACTCAAACCTGCTTGTACGCCATACATTTATTTCTACGTACGACAGGATCGGCCCTCCATAGTAACGATGGCAGTTTCTCCGATTCCCCCGATCGACGTTCCCTTCCACTCCTCACTCCCGATACTTATGTAACTGCAGAGCGTTGCATATTCTCTAATCTGGGACGTATTTCACAGGATTTCATCTGGCCGGCGAAAGGAATGCCTCTCGTGTAAAAGCAGACGTGTTTTGTGGACTGGAAGATGTCTGCCGCCTAATCCCGCCATTGCCTGTCATTCGATTAGTTTGATGAGTAGTACCAGTGTCTGAAACTCAGGACAAAAAGTTAGCGGACACCAGGACAGACAACTCTGAAAATTTCCCTGCCCAGCCATAAAGTTGCCTGGCCCATTTTTCACAACTTGAAACACAATGAGACGATTCATCGCCCAAAAAAAAACATTGTTGCAAAGTATTAAAGATCAATAATCAGAATATATAACAGAACAACACTTTAAAATTAAGTTTGCTATAAATCTACTTATAACATTCATTGCATGTATATGACATGGCTGTTTTCCATCTGACATGAGTATGTACCTGTATTGACTCATCGTCATTCATGCAATGTTTGTGTTGCGTCGTCTGTTACAAGCCACGTGAACTCCTCTTTCCATGATGGTTTTGATGTACCTTTACGTTTTGGAGTGTCATAAAATTTGTTAGCTTCTTTTGAATCTTCTGGGGCTGAGGTTTTGGCTTGATTCCTTACCACTTCTCCATTTTTCTTGTGTTTTCTGTGCGTCTACTTTGGGAATTGAGATGCAAATGCACAACATTATACGGCTCGGGAAAGTCCTGAAGTACGAGCAGACGTTATTTCAGACACTGGTAGTACCTCGTCCATTGCCTTCAACAATTGCTCTTTCGGTTCCTTCATCTTTTTTGGCATTTAATTGAGTAACAATTATTGGGTCTGCTTTACAGAGAGTGCAGGCAAACGTTTAAGGCCAAGGGGCCTGGAGACCTATAACATTTTTCTTATTTATGAATAAATATCATATTTTCCGTACTATAACTTGCAGTTTTTTTTCAGTTTAGCTGTGGGTGCGACTTATACTCCGGTGAGAATTATACGTGAAATTATGAACACATTGTTTTATCATGAAGTCTTACATTTTACTACTGGTACTGTATATCAATTCACATGTTTTTTTTCACACTAAACCTCAAGAGGGCACTCTAGACCCGTGTTGATAATCTCAACCTTTGGGCATTTTCCAAAGCGGAAGCGGTGTCCTTCCAAATTTAGGAGTTGTTAGGACGCGACAGACAGGATAGATAATGAAACAGGATATCGAAAATAAACAGGACAAACTAGACGGGAACGGAAACTGGATAGAATAATAAGCAGGACAAAAATAGATGGGAACAAAACTGGGGACTGATATTAAACAGGACAAAAATAAACGGGAATAATGCCGGACAGGGAATACCAACAGGAAACGGGCCGAGTCAAAACCCACGTCTTGATGACTAGTGCGACTTATACTCCGGAGTGACTTTTAGCGGGGAAAATACGGCACACGTTAAATTTCTATTTAATAAGATCAGTCTCATCAATTTGGGTTTTAAATACTCACAATTAACTCATATAGTGCCATAACATTAAAATACATTTTCAGAAACTTTGTCCCTGTGTGCCAAAATGTAAAAATACTCTTTTTTATGTTTTATTTAAATAAAAAAAACTTCAAGCTTTGGCACTGTTGGTCAGTAAGTATCATGCCTCAGGGAATGATTTCTGTAATTACCACTAGTTGGTAGGAAAGGCATGGATGGGATCTTTGTCCACACATCAAGGAGCCCTCACTTCCTTGTGTTGCTTCCTCTATCCGGTGATTGAGTGTGTGAGCGGCTCCCGACTGACCAAAATTATATGATCGTGTCACCGGAAACATTGGGCGCTGATGTTCTTGCTAAGTTCATGCATTGTTCATGCACGAGTTCAGTCGTCTTGTAATTGTAAATATATATTTTTTGGAATGTGGGAAAAAAAAACGAAAATGATGTTAAAACACGTCTTTGACACTGATTGAGTTGAAGCAAAAAATATGTATTATGCCACTGTTTTAAGTACTTAATTTGATATTTAGTTTTATAGTGATACTGTAGTTGTAGGATTGCTGTAGTATGATTTTGTAGTATTTATTTAGTACTGTATTGTTTTAGTATTACTTTAGATTGATTTTTGTAGTATTTCTACAGTAGTAATTAGTGGTATTTCTAGAGTCGTATTTATGTACTATTTCTAGAGTGTTTCTTTATTATTACTGTATGATAGTATTAGTATAATGGTATTTTTGTAGTATTTTTCTTATCAAAATAAAAGCTAAATTGTGTATTAGGTCCCGGTTTTAAGCACTGAATTTGATAGATCTGTAGTAATTTAGTGTTTTTTTGTAGGATTGTTTTTGGTATCATTTCTGTATTAGCATTTTTGTATTATAGTATTACTGTAGTAATATTTGGTTGTACTTTTTTTCTTTATTAGAATAGAAGGAAAATCATATTAGGTCCCTGTTTTCAAGCACTACATTTGATATTTAGTTTTCATGTAATTTTGTTGTTTGTAGTATTTCTGCATTAGTATTTTTATCAAGTATTTCTCGATTAGAATTTCTCTATTATAGTATTACTTAAGTAGTATTTTTTTTCATTTTGAGAATGGAAGCAAAATAACCGGTCCCTGTTTTCAAGTACTATATTTTGATATTCAGTTTGGTCATTTTTGCGCCCCCAAACACATTTTCTTAGTAGGATTACTTTATGTACCATGATAAGAAAATACATGACAAAACCCAAAAGAGTAAATGACCAAATAAATAACAAAATGAATGTGTATACAAACAAATGACATTTCACAAATATTTATCACTTGATCTAATCATGTGTTCATTTCTTTTATATGGTATATATTTTCAGGGCATTTATTTATACATGTTTTTCTACATATGGCAGATTAGTCCTCCATATAAAAATGTATGGACAGAATGAGTTTTAATACTTCTATGGTAGCATCTTCTGAAGCAAATACATTATACCCTCTTTTTCACATTGACTGTGAATATTACCTCTGCGGTCGGCAACATCATGCGTTCAATTATTTATACTCGCGACGCTCTCATGATCCTCTTTCCTAGCGCTCTCTTTGTACTCTCCGGGTTCGTGTTCTTCACTCGGCTCTCGTCTTTTTCATGAATATTAAGTGATGCCGAAACCGGGCGATTTTCAAGCGAAATACTGTTTTTGTCAAATTTTGACTGCTTATCATTGCCCCTTTCTGTCACGGTTGCCCATTGCCCCCAATTGGCCCCGCCCGTTTGGCGCCAGCTGCGGCTCGTTGACTGATTGGCTTCCTTCCTATTTGTTCCAGGGCCTCCTGACAAGCTCCCTCAGCCCACCAAGCCTTTGCCAACGGTGCCCCCCGTTCGCTCTTACCCGCCGTCAGATCCTCGCAAACCGGACCGACAGACTCGACCTCCAAGGCTGCCCCCCGGTGACAGGCCGGCACATCCCAATTCCAAACCTGACATCTGTGACGGAAGTTTCAACACTTTGGCCATACTCAGGAGGGAGATGTTTGTCTTTAAGGTAAACAAAACGCTTCTGGGTAATCGTTTGGGGCCTTGAAATGACAGGACAGATAGATAGATAGATAGATGGATAGATAGATAGATGGATACTTTATTCATCCCCACAGGGAAATTCACACTTCCAGCCGCATCCCTGCGCTGGAGAACAAAACAATAATAAAGCAAAAAGAATACAATACACAAATAGCCAATGTGACGTGTTGATACCCAATGTAGCGTGTTATATAGAGGATCTAGATAGTGCTACACAGAATACGCACTTTAATAAAAATACGGTAATAGACAATGTGGGGTTTGTGGTTTAATGTGGGCCTTTACTCCGCCGGGTGGAGTTAAAGAGCCTCATGGCATGAGGAAGAAAATATCTCCTCAGTCTGTGCGTGGTACAAGACTGTGACAGCAGTCTGTCGCTGAAGCTACTCTTCTGTCTGGAGATAATGCTGTGTAGTGGATGTGATGAATTGTCCATGATTGACCGCAGCTTTTCCAGTGCCCGTCTCTCAGCTACTGTTGTCAGGCTGTCCAGCTCTGTGCCCAAGACAGAGCTCGCTTTCCTCACCAGTTTATTGAGACAGGGACAGAGACACGCTAACTAGCATGCAGTGTTGGGTGTGTGACTGAAAAACAGTAGCTTAAATACTGTATTTTCCGCACTTTTCATCAGATTATAAGCCCCCCCCCCAAAAAAAACGTCTATAATAACATATGTATCTATAATATTATCCACTGTATTCTGTGGTATATAAGGCGCACCAGATTATCAGGTGCTTTTTGAATTTTCTGGCCGATTTGGGGCTCCGAGGTGCACTTTATAGTCTGGAGGGAGGGAGAGGGGGAGGGAGAGAGAGAGAGAGAGAGAGAGAAAGAAAAGCCCCGGAAAGAGAGGGCAGTGTTCTCTATTTGGTTTGAGAGAACGGATGGCAAAATTCCGCAATGTATGCAAAAAAAAAACAAAACCCCACAGAACTATTTAATAGACGAAAATCAGCGGTGTGCAGAGGACAGAGTATCAGACAGGGCGAGACAGACGGGATCGATACCAGAGACCGGAGACCGATATCGAACAGGACGAGATAGACTGGATCGATACCCAACAGGAAACCGGACGGAGTCAAAACACACGTCTTGCGGGTGCAGAGGTTCGTTGACGGACTGACAAAGGGTGAGTGAGAGTTTACCAGGATATGGCGAGGGAACACTGTATCCCCATAAATAACCTCAACGAATACATAGAAATCCAACTCAGCGCTGTAGTAAGAAACCTGCAAGCCAATCCCAAATGTACAATTTCAAGCATTAAGAAAACGGTCACGGGAAGTCATCTCGACAACATAGCTTGGATTTTCCCTTTTGATCATACCAGAAAACCGCACACTTCCCTAAGTCCGTCCGTGTCCTTGTTGGAAGCTCGTGAGCACAAGAGCACAGCACCAGGCAGTAAAGAACACACAAAGCAGCTCTGTGTTTTTTTGCACAGAGGATAGAGTGTCTCTCATGCTTTATGAGGGACTATTTCTGGGGAGTGCTTATGAATAGTTCTAATTGTTTCAATAAGAGTCTTGTGGGGCTGATAGGAGAAAACCCTTATTTTGTATCTCAATTCCTACACGTTTTGTTGAAATGTCCATGTCACAAGGAAACCTTCATTCTTTTGAATGAACGACCATGAATTCAAGACTACAGAGCACACCGGAATGAAACCCACGTCGGATTTTAAGCTGCAGGCTTAAAAAGCCATAAAGATGAATTCTTCCCCGCTCGGGTGGTCGACAACTTTTCAAATCGGAATAAATCAAACGTTTGCTTTATTCCGATTTCAAAATCTTCGTTCGGTTTGGAAATTTCGGAATTTCAGTTGGTTTGGCAATTTGCCTACTCGGCAGCCAATCAGAAGCCTGCATCGACTGACTTCGTGCTTCCGGACTTTCCCGAGTGTTATAAGGTCGCGGATTTGCATATCATTTTCCAAAGTAGACGCGAAGAGAACACAAGAAAAATGGAGAAGTGATTAGGGATCAAGCTAAAACCTCAGCCCCAGAAGAAATATTCAAAAGAAGCTAACAAAATTGATGACGCCACAAAACGTAAACACACATTAAAAGCATTGTGGAAAGAGGAGTTCACGTGGCTCGTAGCAGACGAGGCAATGCAAACATTGCATGAATGAAGATGAGTAAATACAGGTACATACTCAGTCAGATGGAAAACAGCGATGTCATATACATGCAGTGTTCATTTTACCTGTGAAAAGGGATGGGTCCCGGGGACTCGCATGCTCAAAAATCTATGGGTCCCAACAGAGATCTGTGGGTCCCCAAAATTTAGTGTTATAGAGGTTGAAATCGTAAATCGGCAACAAATATATAATATAAATCTACATATTCATTCCGTTTTAATCATCAAATTATTAATTCATTTTCTGCATCAAATTATTGTTGGTAATATACCGATTAAAGGGATCACCACAAACCTGTCTTTTTTTTATTTTCTCCTTTTATACTTCCTTTTTTTCTTAACTTCTTTATACAACATAATTTTTATTATCAATCATCAAAGCAAGTGAGCCGTTTGAGAGTTGGCTCTTTTGAATGAGTTGAGCCAAAAAAGCTGGTTCTCTAAAAAAGATGGACTTCTTTTCACTACACAACGAGATCTCGTTGGCCGAGATCGGCGTGCGGACGAAAACTCGAACTGCGAGACCAAAACAACAATGGCGGATCTGCCTGACGAAAAGTTTGGAGTGCGGTAAATCTTTGTTAAAAAAAGTAATCGGGTAATAATGACAATTTTGTGGCAAAAAGGTTGCGTCCTGGGGACTCACGTTGATTTGAGACGATGCGTCCCCAGCAAAAATGATGCGCCTAGGACGCAGGGACGCGGGCAAACCAGAACACTGTACATGCAATGAATATTATAAGTAGGTTTATAATAAACGTAATTTTAAAGAGTTGTTCTGTTATACATTCTCATTATAAATCCTTAATACTTTGCAACAATGGTTTTTTTTGCAATGAGTCTTATTGTGTTTCAAGTTGGGAAAAATGGGGCAGGCAACTTTATGGCGTTCTGTAACGTTTTCATAAGTTTCAGACTCTGGTCTAAATCAGAAAAGTGCCACACAAGACAGTAGTTCACAGTTTGTGTCCGCACCTGTCAATCTTCATCAAACAGGCGCCAACCTATGCAGCTGTGCGAAAAAAACGTTCTCAAAACAAAACTCGATGTACTCTACTGAGTACAATTCTGAACCCTGTACAATCGCAATAGCCTGTGTACATGCTGAGCTGATTTTAAGCTATTCCGTCCCGAGCGCACAAGACAAAGTGATAGAGGCAGTGATTTTTGTGAGACCCTGGTGGGTGGACAATCTCTTAAGGATAACATTTGCTCGTATACTGCAACAATTTTAGCAACCAACGATGACGTTGTCGCCTGATACCAGTGACTGAGACCATCAGGACTAGAGTTGAGATCAGTCTAACGAAAAGTTAAAAGGAAAATTTTTAGACAGCATTTTAATGATCATACTAGTTCACTGGTATTCAAAGACACTTGACATTGTCCTCTTTATGTCATTGAAAAAAAAATCAGCTTCCTGTTTTTAGCTATTAGTTGTAGTGGCACAAATATTTAGCTCTGTCTTCGGTGCAGCGTCTGCCGTCATTCAGACCCTGTACCGGTCCGTCGTGGTGAAGAGGGAGCTGAGCCGAAAGGCAAAGCTCTCGATCTACCGGTCAATCTACGTTCCTACCCTCACTTATAGTCATGAACTTTGGGTTATGACCGAAAGAACACCATCCTGGATACAAGTGGCTGAAACGAGTTCCCTCCCCAGGGTGTCTGGGTTCTCCCTTAGAGAAGCTCAGTCATCCGGGAGGGACTCTGTGTTGAACCACTGCTCCTCCGCATTGAGAAGAGCCAGTTGAGGTTGCTCGGGCATCTGATAAGGATGCCTCATGGGCGCCTCCCTCAGGAGGTGTTTCGGGCATGTCCCACCGGCAGGAGGCCCCGGGGGCGACCAAAGGCTTGCTAGAGAGACTATGTCTCCAGGCTGGCCTGGGAACGCCTTGGGATCCCGTCAGATGAGCTGGAGGAGGTGGCTGGGGATAGGGACGTCTGGGCTTCCTTTTTAAGGCTCCTGCCCCCGCGACCCGACCTCAGATAAGCGGAAGACAATGGATGGATGGATGCAAAATGTGATTTAATATTTTAGTACAGGTTTAGGGGACTGACTCTGTCTGGGAGATTGATACGGAGGAGGGGATTCCCAGACCCCTCGCTCAACCCAATTGATGTGATGGGAGTCATTAAGTGACCAAACCCCCCAATTCCAACCCCTTATGCTGAACGCCAAGCAGGGAGGCAATGGGTACCAATGTTGTAAGTCTTAGGTATGACTCGGCAGAGGCTTGAACGAGTGACCTGCCAATCTCGGGGCAGGCGCCCTACCCCCAGGCCACCGAGCTGTATTTTTATATAAATACTTGTGGTTTTCCAACATTAGTTTGCCAGTTTCATATTGACTGCTGCACTAGTTGATTGAGATTGCGGACACAGTCCTCAAACGTGTTACTTTTCTGTACTAGACGTTTCCCCGCTGATTTTTTTGAACTGTAAGAAATGAATATCGATGAGTTTAAGCCTGCAGCATGGCGGTGCAGTGGTTAGCGCGTGTACGGCACAGTTCTGAGGTCATGAGGTTGAACCTTCGTGTGGAGTTTGCACGTTCTCCCCGTGCTTGTGTGGGTTTCCTCCGTGCACTCCGGTTTCCTCCCACATTCCAAAAACGTGCATGTCAGGTTAATTGGCCGGTCCAAATTGTCCCTAAGTGTGAATGAGCGGGTGAATTGTCTGTCACTGGTGCCCTGCAACTGGCAACCAGATCAGGGTGTCCCCTGCCCACTGCCTGAAGACAGCTGGGATGGGCTCCAGCACCCCCCGCGACCCTACTGAGGATTAGCGGTGCAGATAATGGATGGATGGAATGGAGTTTAAGCCTTTAGGTAAAATCTGATATGGCTTTTGTTGAGTTTCTTCCTAAACTTTGCTTTTAATGAGGCGCACTGTGTAGTCCACACAGTACGTTATAATGTCGATGTTACATAAATCACTATTTTTACTCATTACGATACCAGATGATTGAATGAAACTCCCCCCCATAATAGTATCATTCGCTCACCGAGATTGAAAGTCTTCGGGGGAAATTACTTTTCCCTTTCATCCCATTAAAGTGACTTTACACACTTGCTATACATGGGAAATATCATCTGATATTTTACTCTATTTGTATTCGGTATTGATGCCCGTTTTATACGCAGTTAAACCGCGGCGCAAGATGGGGAGCCATTATGGAGGCCGTTTTACGGTTGATCATTTTTCTGGCCGGGTAGCAGAAGGTCAAGGGAGGTTCACGGGGCGGTGGCGGAGCGCCAAGTGGTCCAGTGCCGCCAGTTAATGCTGAACTTCATGTACAAAATGTCAGCGCTGCCATTTCGCCCGGGATTGCATCTTGACTGTTCCGTGAACCCGGTAACACATTGCACACTCAAAGAACATTGTTTTATGTTGATCTTAACGGAGAAATCAAGAAAACAGAGACACGACCATCAAAAGTGAAACGACTTCGAGTACTGTATATACTCTCATAAAAGCCTATATTGCATAAAAGCAACCCTTTAAAATGCTTTAAAATAGCCACATACCGTCCATTATCTGCACCGCTTATCCTCAGTAGGGTTGCGGGAGAGCTGGAGCCCATCCCCGCTATCTTCAGGCAGTGGGCAGGGGACACCCTGAACTGGTTGACAGCCTTTTGCAGGGCACACAGGGACAGACAACTCACTCGCTCATTCCCACCTAGGGACAATTTGGACCGGCCAATTCACCTAAAATGCATGTTTTTGGAATGTGGGAGGAAACCGGAGTGCCCGGAGGGAACCCACGCAAGCACGGGGAGAACATGCAAACTCCACACGGGAGGTTCGATTTCATGACCTCAGAACTGTGCCGCACACGCGCTAACTACTTTGCTGCTGTGCTGTCCCACTAAAAAAAGGTCATACCCAAAAAAATTTAAAGACTACGGTAAATTTGATATTTAGCTTTGTAGTCTTTTTGTAATATTTATGTGCTGTATTTTTGTGGTAGACCCAATAAGGGACATTGAGGCACAAAATAACCATTTTTATTAGTACTAATTCCATAGATCCATCCTTACATTATCTGCACCGCTTATCCACAGTAGGGTCGTGGGGTGCTGGAGCCCATCCCTGCTATCTTCGGGCAGTGGGAAGGGGACACCCTGAACTGGTTGTCAGCCTGTCGCAGGGCACACAGGGACAGACAACTCACTGATGATGTAAAAACACAATTTTACCTGGAAATATTGTACTAATTTCTGCATTGTACTCAAATACCACAAGTAACTAAAACCCTACATTCGTTTTCACTACTAAAGTACACTTGGACTTCCAATTGCGGGGAACTAATAGTCGTTCAATTCCAAATCTGCTGATGAAAGTGTAAGCTTTTCTAGACTGAGCTTTCTTTTCCTAGCGGGAGTATTGGATGTTAGGGTGGAGAAAAGCACTTTCTCCTCTTTTATTAAGCCAAGCGGTTTCGGAAAGGTCAGATTTCTGAGTTAAATCTGTTTCCAATTACTTTGCTGTTCCTTACACGATAGAAAGCGCGCAGCCATTGCAGGTATGGAGACTGTGGCTTTAAAGTGAGTCGGGAACAGAGAAGGTCGGAAAGAGAGAACAAGGTTAAACGCAAAGAAAGGGAAGACGTGCCCAGAGAGTGCACGGTACCACAAAAACAATTGGATTAGATGGTAAATGGTCTGCATTTATATAGCGCTTTTCAAGTCACTGTAGACCTCCCAAAGCACAATGTGCTTTACAGTTACCCATTCACACACACACACAAAACACACACTCGCATAGCGGCGACAGCTAGCAGGGCGTTAGGGGTTCAGTGTCTTGCCCAAGGACACTTCAACTCGGAGGATCCGGGAATCAAACCTTCGACCTCTCTGTCCCAAGATGAGCGCTGTGCTTTCGTTATCATTGGTGTACAGAGGGAAGATGTTTCGTAATTGTCCGTGATCGCCATGACGACCCGAACCGTGTGATGGTGTCACTGGAAACATCGGGTTCAGAAATGTTCTTGCAAAGTGCATGCATACGTTTAGTGTTCTTGCAAGAAAATCTAATTTTGTGAGCAAAGTGCCTTTGTGTTTATGGAAAGTATTGTTTAGACCAGGCATGTCCAAAGTCCGGCTCAGGGTCTAGTTGCAACCCGTGATAAAAATCTTACTGGCCCGCGGCCTCTTTCATACAATATGTGGCCTGGCGGTAATGTCGACCGCGGTATGAAATAAATTTGTACAAAAATAAAATAAAATCACCGTTTCACCAGATGATGGCAGTAGCCCTTTGGCCACCTTGGTTGTCAGTGAGAATTTTAGCCTAGCCCATTTCCGACATTTTGACTGTAAACAAAAAAAGGAAAGTTGACTGTGAGGGCCACCGCTTCCAGGTCAACTGGAAATTGGTGTATTTGTTCATTGAAACTCAAAACAACTGCATCTGCCTAATTACCCAATAGACTGTGGATGTTAATCCGCTATTGATGTGGCCTTCATTGTGTGGGTGTTTGTTTGCGTTAACTTGTAGTCCTGAATTTAGAAGTTGTGATAGACTGCTCTTAGCCAAAGGGTGGGACTTTGTGAGTCGGTCCAAATGTCTTTCACAGCCGGGTCTCCCCCGGCTCTTATTTTGGCCTCGAATTTCCCCGCTCATCCAAAAGACACACCTTCCATTCCAATAGGGAATCGGAGAACTTGACATTCCAAACGCCGACGCAAGTGAGCACCGAACAGAAACGCCGTTTGTGACGGGTTCCATGTGGACTTTGATAGAACAAGTGCGGATGTAATGCTAAATATTAGGGATGCGCTGAAATGGAAAAGCGCTCGGATGAAAAGCCAAAGAATTAATGAATATATTATTTGACCTCTCGATGTCGCTGCGTTGTGTAGAGCAACCTAAGACGAGTGCTAAAAAGCACAAGGGAGAATACGAACACAAAAAAAACAGAACTATTTGACTTCTGAATTTTATGCTCAGCCTTTTTGAGGTTTTGTGTATCCGTAGCAGTAAGATGGCGGCCGGTTATGACATCTCCCCTTAAGGTGAGAGAAATTTCTCGACCTGAGTATTTTAAGACATGCACATTTATAAGATAGATCCTTTAAATGGGAATTTTAGAATGTTTTGCACTGGTTTGCGTAGACATTTGTATTGGCCTTAATCACAAGAAGGTTTAAAGGGCTGCACTCACCACATACTACTACACACAATAATTTTCCTTTCAAATAATTCAATGGATTAACCATCCATCCATCCATTATCTGCACCGCTTATCCTCAGTAGGGTCGCGGGGGTGCTGGAGCCCATCCCAGCTATCTTCGGGCAGTGGGTAGAGGACACGGCCAATTACCATGACATGCATGTTTTCGGAATGTGGGAGGAAACCGGAGTTCCCGGAGGAAATCCACAAAAGCACGGGGAGAACATGCAAACTTCACACAGGAGGTTCGATCTCATGACCTCAGAACTGTGCCAAAAACGGGTTAACCACTGCCCCCCCGTGCTGCCATGGATTTACCCATCTGAGTGCATATTGTAAAGAGGTTTTAAAAATAAAATAAAATACATATTAAGTTCCTTGTTCTAAGGACTAAATTTGACAGTTTTGTAGTAATTTTGTAGGGTTTTCTATTGTTTTTGTTGAGGTATATATGACATATTACTGTAGTAGTACTTTTCATTTTTGTATTACTGTTCAAGTGTTACAGTGGTTTACTTAATTTTCAGAATAGACGCCATATTATTAGGTTTTATAGTATTTTTGTAAAAGATACTAAGGGACAAAGCTGGTACCCAAAACTTATTTCTTAGTTGTACTTTATTTACTGTTATATATTTATACTGTGGTTACAGTTGGAGCATTTTCGTTCTGCGTGCCACAATAAAAAGCCCGACAAGCTGCATGTGGCCCGCGAGCCGTAATTTGAACAGCCTCGATTGAGTACCACAGTCTTATTCATTCTTTAAACCCTGTGCCGTTTTTGTCTTCTAGGACCACTGGTTTTGGCGGGTACGCGATAATGCCGTCATGCCGGGGTACCCCATGCTCATCAGCGTTTTCTGGAGGGGCCTGCCCCCCAAAATTGACGCCGTTTACGAGAACAGCGATGGGAAATTTGTTTTCTTCAAAGGTAAGGTTTTCTGTTTATTCTCTTTCATTTTGACTGCTGTACATGAGAGAAACACTTGCAAAATGCTAAATGTCACAAAAGGCCGTTAAATTATCCTGTGCAACAAAAACACTTCTTGAAAATTAGCATTGTCTCCTTTTGCACGGAAAACTAGCATCTTTTTCCGAAAAATTCACATCGTCGTCCTGTTTGCCAAAAATTTGCATCGTCGAAATTCGTGGACTCATTTTGTTTTTTAACCAGTGTACCAGGGGACCTTGTCAAGTGTGCTACATTAAATTTCCCAATTCTATCCTTGCAAAAAAGCAGGCCATTGTTTACTATGTTAGCGTTCTTCCGTTGATCAGCAGAGTAACTGTAACATTCATCCACATCAGTAGGTGGCAGCAGATTACTATTTTTGTTTTGTTCCATGAATATATGAATCATCTGCTCATGGGGTAGTACAGGGAAATATGTTAAATCACTTATTTGTTTGATGAAGCTTTTTTAAGATTGAACTGCAGAAGCAAAACTTAATTTAAAAAAAAAAAAAAAAAAAGTCAAACTGACCAAACAATTTGAAGCCCATTCCCCCTAGTTCTACATATCCTACACATAATCATATTGGATTGCAATTGCAGATCATTTTGCTCATTTTAAGTATTAGTTTTCTAAAATAAAAGATGCAGATACGGTGGCACCTCTACTTACGAGTTTAATTCGTTCCGGGAGTAGCTTCGTAACCTGAAAACTGTGTAAGTAGAGATCTTTTTGTCATGTTTCTAGAAAAACAAGATGAAAAATATAGTAAAGGGATTGCAAAATTAAAGTTACAGTAAAATGATGACCCAAAATCATTAGGTGTGTTACCTTCTGAGCCATGAAACTGGTGCCAGGAATTAATGTTGAAATATTTTTGATGGACTGTTGGTCTTGAGATTTTCTGATGGAAAAGAGAATGCCTTGGCTTAAAAACACTTGTCTAATCAATGCCATTACCTATTCTTCTGTATACTACAATTTATTTTCCGGAAAAATCACACTTCCATAAAACAACAACGGACTTCTTTCTTTAATACCGAATGAATCTTCTTTTGTTCTCGCCGAGGGAAGTCCCTTGGTCTTATTTCACTGTAAATCTGAAAAGATTAAAGTAATGTTTTGCTCACTTGGTCGGAAAAAATCCGACGTAATCCTCAAGCTTTGACTTTTAATAATGTTGATACTGTGCTTAGAGCTAGTGGTATTAATGTCTCTCCTTAAAACTTGAAATTTAGCTCCAATAAATCTACTGTAGTCTTGGCAAAGAAAGGCACGGAAGTTATTCTGCCTTTTTTTCGGTTTCCCTTTCGTCAGTTTTCGTGTATAAATATGTATGAGGTCGAAGCCTTTGCGAGTAATTGAACTACAAATCTTTATTCAAGCCCATTTCTGTTAACATACGGGTGCGGCTTTTTTCCACCCTGTTACAGTGGTTCGCGAAACTATTTGGCAATCTTTTTGTATCGAAATCCAGCTTTAAACTTCTCCACAACGGTATCTCGGACCTGCCTGGTGTGTTCCTCGTTCTTTATGATGCTCTCTGCGCTTTAAACAGACCTCTGAGACGATCACAGTGCAGATGCATTTATACAGAGACTTAATTACACACAGGTGGATTCCATTTATCATCGTTAGTCATTTAGATCCACATTGAATCATTCAGAGATCCTCACTGAACTTGTGGACAGTTTGCACACCGACTTTTTCGATTTTTATTTGTTAAAAAAGTTGAAAATATCCAATAAAGTGTGTTCTACCTATTGTTGATTCTTCACAAGAAATTAGTTTTATATCTTGATGTTTAAAGTCTGAAATGTGGCATAAGGTCAAAGTTCAAGGGGGCCAAATAGTTTTGCAAGACACTGTATCTTCGGAGACTCTGCTAATAAAGGGATTTCTAGATGAACCCATCCTCATAATAGCCACTTCTAAAGATTCAATACAATTATTACAATTAAAGGTAATGCGTGTAATATTTGACCACTAGATATCTATGGAGTTGTGCGACCGAAAACGAGTGCTAAAAAGCACAAAAGAAGACAAACTATGAAGACTCAAAGTGAAAGAAACCCAACATTATTTCCTCCTCACTTTTTTGCCTAGCCTTTTGCAAAGAAAGGAAAAGGGAAAAAAGGAAAGGAAATGGGGAAAATATATAGAAATATCAAAAAATAAAAGAAATGGGGAATAAAAGAAAATGGGGATAAGAAAAATATGAAATGGAATAGGAAAAAAGGGGAACATTTTAAAAGAATGGAACAAAGGATACAGGAAATAAAATATGGCAAAAGAAGGAAAAATGAAAAAGAAAGGAGAGGAAAAGGAAAAAATGCTGAAATCTATCTTGCGGTATAACTGTTTCTACTTTCTAATTCTGTGAAAAATGTAATAATTAAAATTATGTGCAAAAAAAGAATGAAGATCCTCTCGGTGAGGATAATCCCATTAAAAAAAAAATGCATGTTTACACGATAGTTCATATTTTTTTTTCTTATTATTAAATCTAAATGTAGTTTTTTACCACCAGGAGGCACTAAATAATAAACACTGTCCCTTTAAAAAAAATACAGAATAAGACTTTCGGGCTATCATCTCCAACTAAGCAAGGCGCTATGGAATGTGTATTAGTGCAAGCATTACGTATTAATTATGGACATTTATTATGGGCCATGCAAAATATTAAGGTGGCCTTGTAAATGGTAATGGAAAGAACTTTCTGCAACTTAAAATTTTAGCTACATATTAATAATAATAATAATAATAATAATAATAATAATTTCCTTTGTATTGTCATTCTTTGTAACAATGTACAGAGAACGAAATGTCGATACACCTGACCCGTTGTAGCGAGTCGATGCAGCCGCAGCCAGAGGGCGCCGCCATTTTACCAATTAGGTATGTCTCGGTCGAGGCGCGAACCAGCGACCTCCCAGTCTCAAAGCGGGCACACTACCATCTAGGCTACTGAGCTGGTAGCGTCCTATATGGAGAGACAGATGTCTCAAAAACATTTACATACTTTTTATTCAGAACCACAAATATATTTACAATTTACTCAAATGCATACGCAAAATTACAAATCCAAGATGTAAATTGCAGATTTATTTGTGGCTCTGCAAAATACATAATTCACACCAGATTTCTTCTTTCAATAGTACAGGAGAAATTGAGAAAAAAATATATCTTTGAAAGTCCTTAGAAGGGCTTGAATTTGGCCATTAGAAAAAGGTGTACGAAGACTTCAGCATCCCAACCAAGACTTGATCTACTTCAAAAATCCAATTTGATGTGTATATTCCTTTTGGGGCTAAGCAGTGGATTTAATCCCGGGGTGTGGTGTGTTTTTTATGTGTGTCAAGGCCAAAGGAAGTGTGACATGGATTGAGTGCCTGTTTTTCTGGGAAATAGGTTAAGTGAGTTTCCTGCCCTTAAAACGAGGCCACCCACCGCTTATGTGTGTCGGTGAATGTGTGCATCGCATTCACTTTCTCAGACCTCGGCAATGATTCGATTGCTTTAGGTTATTCGATTGGATTCAGATATCCCAGATTTTCAATGTCGTGAGGTTTGAAAAAGCGACAAACAAATATTAAAGCGACAGTGTGTATTATTCGGCTGCCTTACGTGGTAAACAACAACAACTGTAAACTCTTACCTCATCCTATTTTTAGCTCCATTTATGTCGCTATAGCAGCAATTCCCAAATACCGCCTACTGTAATACACAAGACAATAGGTTTAGCGCCCTTCATTTACGCTCAAGTTTTTAGGGGTCATAATAGACAATAAATTAAGCTGGAAAACACACATCAGACACATACAAACTAAAGTATCTAGAATAATTTCATAATGAATAAAGCCAAATTCATTTTAAATTATAATACATTGTATTTATTATATTGTTCTCTAGTTCTGCCATACTTAACATTGTGCAGAAGTCTGGGGCAATCATTACAAAAGTTCACTCCAGCCCCTTTTTATCCTCCAAAAACGTGCAATTGGAACCATACACAGGGTAGGATATCGAGATCATACTCATATTTTATTCCTGCAGTCCAAATGATTAAAATTATATGATTTAGTAAAATGTTTCACTGCACAACTGCTATTTAAGGTCAATAAAAACATCGTGTCAGAAAACATCCATAAATTATTCATTCGGAATTAGGGAAATTATAACTTAAAGGGCTGTAGTGAATTTATAATTGATAAGGTGAGAACCACCAGGAAAAGTATGTGTGTGTCTGTGTGTGGAGTCAAACTTTGGAACAATTTACAAGACGAGATCAAACAACGTCCAACTATTCACGTGTTCAAATTTAAATACAAAATACATTCCTTGTGGATTTCAGAGATGAAGAAAATGGTGTATGAGTGATACGAGAGATTGGAAATACTGCGTTTACATCTATGGTTAACTTTGTTGTTATTGTTGCTATTGTTATATCATAACTGTTATTATTAATGTTATTACTATTGTTGTTATTATCATTGGAGTATTTACCGTATTTTCCGCACTATAAGACGCACCGGGTTATAGGGCGCACCCCCAAAAAATAGTTTTTGGTCCTATATTTTCCATACATAAGGCTCACCGGATTATAAGGCGCTACAATGGGAACGTCGACAAAACAGTCAGATAGTTCAGTAGAACTTCTTACCCCCTTAACATTCCCAAAGCTTGCAAAGAAGCAAATACGTGTCGTAGACACGTGCGGAAGCAGTGTCCGTACAATGTCACTGTGTGGACAGGAAAGTAAGAATTTTATTCTGCAGGGGAACGGGGTTCTTTACTGTGCATATGACAATAAACACTTTGAATTGAATTGAGTTTAAAAATAGACTCATCAGAGAAACATCAAGATACCGGGAAAATATAAATCTGCGTAGCTCACCTAAGTTCTCTTGCAGCCATCACGTTCAATAATGATACGTAACCATGGTCTTATTAATACCGTGAGTGTAGTAAATCCAGGAGAGTCAAATATTTACAAATACAGAATAGTAAAAATGTTTTCTCTATGCCGTAGTGCAACCGAACTGTGATTCAAAATAAGCATCTGCTTTTTACTACCCCTTTTCGAACATGTTATGCAACATTATTTTGTTGTTGAGTTATTGTTTTTGTTCTGTTTTTTTTTTTTTTAAATAAAGTTTTCATTCATTCATTCATTCAAGTTTGTGCTTTGCCGTCCTTGTGAAATTGCTCCTCATGCGACGTTCGCCTACACCAACTTGGCCTTCCCCTTCTCAGTATGTGAGCTTTATTCTTTCTTTCACAGGAAAGCAATACTGGCTGTTCAAGGACACCGTGTTGCAGGCCGGATACCCGAAGGACATTAGCCAGTATGGTCACGGCATGCCGGCTCAGAGTATAGAGACGGCCGTGTGGTGGGAAGATGTGGCCAAGACGTACTTCTTCAAAGGCGACAGGTAAAAAAAAACATTTTAAACCACAATTTTGTTGATGCATGGATGAATTTGAGAGACTGTTTAACCCATTAGAATGCACTATGCAAATCAATAATTCTGGCACGGTAAATCAAAATAGTGTTATATATAGCTTTAATGCCTTTTTGGTGGTCTAGTGGTAAAGTGTTCCCACTGCTACTACTCTGGTTTGATTTCCGTAGCATGCAGTATTTTGAAAATTTGGTCAGCGACACTTGCCGACGGATCAATCTTGGCATTTATATATACCGCAAGCATCGAAGACGGTTACGCACAAACACACACGGTAGCTCTTACTGTAGTCTCTATTTCAGATAGATGGATACTTTATTCATCCCCGTAGGGAAATTCACACTTTCAGCAGTATCCTTTTGTTGTTTATTAATAGGATGGCCTTGGGGTGCTGTGATGTAGTTTAGCAACAGCGGAGTGGATGACGTCACACGTTAGGGCAAAAGTTCAACGTCCCTGCATCAGGTGGAAATCTTTGTCCCCAGGGTTACACCACCTCGTGTTCACGTAGATAGCGAGTCCAGCTCCTCTCCGCTTCCCGCAGGCTTTTGTGTCTCTGTCTGCCCTAACAGAGCTGAAGCCGGGTAGCTCTACGTTAGCGTCCGGCTAAGCATGAGCCACATTTCGGTAAAACACAGCAAACTGCACTCCCTGTACGCTTTGATGTTTTTCACCAGCACAGCCAGTTCGTCGGTCTTTATTTGATTGAGAGTTCACATTTACCATGATCACGGACAGTAACGAAGGCTTAGCCTTCACCTTAGCTCCGGCTCTGCAGCCACGATAGGGCCCCCTTGTCACGCTGGCACGTGAATTCTTCAGGGCAAGGAGTTGATTCCTCGACTAAACACATTTTTGTGCGTTAAAACCCATAAGGATAGGATAAAAAGTCATCAAAAGTGTAATTGTCAAGCGGGACGAAAAACCCCAAAAATAGAAGCAGACAATTAAAACAATAAATCACAAAAAGAGCGAAATAACACTGAGCTGGTGGAAAGGCTGCCGCTATGATGTTATGCTCCTTATGAAGCATAGCTGCCATCTTTTCTCCGCTGGTACAATGTTCTATCCGTTAAAGACACTGAAAATGTGTATTTACCGCATGTATTGAATTTGCCTCTGGTTTTCAGGTACTGGCGCTACAACGAGGAGATGCGTAGCATGGACCCCGGCTACCCCAAACCCATCACGGTGTGGAGAGGTGTGCCTGAATCGCCGCAGGGGGCCTTCGTGGACAAAGCCAACGGTACGATTTGTTCTCTCCTGATTGGGTCATTCGGCAAATGCTGGACTGCGCATATGCCGGCCGGTATGGATTTCGGCGGGTGGCCGATCCACCCGGCGGGAGGGAAACCGGGCCCGGATTGATTTGGGAATCTGGC
This sequence comes from Urocampus carinirostris, assembly GCF_059441175.1. Taxonomy (NCBI): domain Eukaryota; kingdom Metazoa; phylum Chordata; class Actinopteri; order Syngnathiformes; family Syngnathidae; genus Urocampus; species Urocampus carinirostris. The sequence continues at coordinate 26,914,057 of NC_142366.1, forward strand.
CCAGTTCTTCGGTCGGCTTACTAACGTCAAGTCAAGTCATTTTTATTTGTATAGCCCTTAATCACAAAGAGTCTCAAAGGGCTGCACAGGTTATTGCACAGACTATTATTTCAGACTATTATGACACCATCCCCTGATCTGAAACCAACATGAGGGCAAGGAAAAACTCAAAAACCTCAACATGAGGAAAATGAAACCTTGAGAAGGGGCCACACATGTGGTAATCCCCCTTTCAGGATGACCAGGCTGCAATGGATGTTGCAAGTACAAATAGTCAACAAAAAATATAGGTCACAGTGGTCTGGTCACAGTGCATGCGGCATATCCAATATGATATCTTGCAAATGGAACATGAAACTAGGTCATTTTACTCTAGATTAATTAAAATGCCCATTTATGCTCGCATATAAGCTCAATTCAGAGATAAAAAATATAAAACTGGAATCGGTGGGTCGGCTTGTATGCGCATAAAACATGAACACAAGACAGGCATTGCGACGCGAGCCACCCAAAGGCTCACGTTGTTATTATACAAGTATAACAATATTTGAAGGTTTCTCCTCTCAGTGCAAGTACAAAATATATAAATGTAAAAATGTGCAGAAGAATAAAATTGTAAATTGAAAAACAATATATCAATGTGGTGTTCTCATGCTCCAGCCCTGCCAGTTTTTTTCTTCCGGTTCAGTTAATCGACGCTGTCCTAGTTGTGGTTGAGAGGGACCACGTTTCATTTTATTGTCATCTCATGTGTTTTATTGCCTTTTAAATGGTGAATGGTCTGCATTTATATAGCGCTTATAGTGTCTTGCCCAAGGACACTTCGACATATAACACGGAGGAGTCTGGAATCGAACCTGGGACCTCTTGATCCCAAGACGAGCGCTCTACCTCCTGAGCTAATCAATCAAAATCAAAATGGGTCCCAAGAAAGTTAGTGATAGGCAAAAGTGAAAAACATTGACAACGATGATTTAATTAAAGAAGGAAAAAAATGGATGGATGACTGTTATTGTCATTGTAATGCAGAACAAAACTTACATTTGTTTCTGGTACTGTGACTAAAATTAGTATGATAATGAGATCTATATCACAGTGACTCTGTCTCCACCTCTGGCTCAATTCCTGCTGCGGAAACTGTTTGGTTGATCAAATGATGATGATGATTGTAGTCTTTGATCATTTTTGACTGATCTACCTTGTGTAAAACATGCACCCAAACTTTGAGTCCATTTGCAACTATATTCAGCAGGATTCTTAAAAGGCAAGAATATATTCTAAAATGAAGGCCTTAATTGGAATTAAAATGTTTTAAATAAATTTTTTTAAATCTTAAAAAAAGATAACACATTAATATTAAAATATTTAGTAAAAAAAGTAATTTATCATGCATCATGATACAAATGCTTCATAATGGTAGCAGAAGGTCTTAGTAGTCTCCCAGTTTAGGGATCCATAATCTACTGAAAACATCCTTTTTATTCATTGTTTTCCTTAAATGCAATTATGGAAGGTTTTCAACTAGACCAAAATTAAAATTTAAAAACCAAATGTTTAAAATTGCCTCTATCCTCATGTGGTTTTTCTTCTTTTTTTTCCCTGACTCGGTCTTAAATTTGATTTCAAAAGGTATTCAAAAAACCCTCAAAAGTTTTGAATTGATCTTGCCTTAAGCTATAGGAACCCTGATACGGCAAATGGACAAATAGAAACCATGAAAAACCTCCAAAGGCTTCACCTATTTTACTGTTCATGGAAGGTTCTTCTCACACCAGGTGGGCCGGTGCCTATATTTGGCAGCACCTTGCTCGGAAAAAGCAGAAAAGGGGGTGCTGAGCGCTTAGGCCATCTGTACTAGGGTTTGGCAGCCAGATTCATCTGCCAATGTTTTTCCGTGATCGGTGGGAGGTTCTCACTCCCGAAGCAGATACAGGTCTGTGCAGTCACGTGCGGAGAGAATCGACCCAGATAAAAGCCGCATAATTGAGTGTGTGTCTGCACGTCGATGAATTTATATTTGGGTTGGAGATAAGATCCTAAGTTCGACCCGAATTTTAGCTCAGGGTGGGTCCAGAATGTCAATCATTGTGCTCGGGTCCGGCTAGGGTTCACTTTTTTTTTTAAATATGTTTTTAAAAGTTATTTTGTTTGAAACAACAGGAGCCTTACCTAAAAGGTAGCGCTACCCTGCTGCTACAGTTCCCAAAAAGACTCAAAAAGGCGTCGTAAAATTGTGTTTTGTTCTCGTTGAGTCTCCTTAGTTTGTATTCCTCCTTATTCTTTTTAGCATTCATTTTAGGTTGCACAACACCATACAGCAACATCACGTGGTCAGATAATACACAGAGTGCGCAACTTGATATTTTGCTACTCTCTGCTGCCATCTTGTGGGCTAAAAGTCATGAACGCAGCCTCAATCAACTCATTTCTCAAGTACAAATAAACTCCTGGTGTAGGAGTTTTGAGTATCCCGTTTTGAGAATCCTGTTTTTGCATGGAACCAAGATAAAATATTAAGCCGGTTAGGAGGTATAGCGCTCGTCTTGGGATCAAGAGGTCGCAGGTTCGATTCCCGGCTCCTCCGTATTAAATGTCGGAAGTGTCCTTGGGCAAGACACTGAATCCCTAATGCCCCCGATAAGAAGGTAGGCGCCTTGCATGGCTGACCACCTATTGGTGTGTGAGTGTGTGTGTGAATGGGTAAGTGTGAAGCACATTGTAAAGTGTTTTGGGAGGTCTTCATTGACTTGAAAGGCGCTATATAAATGCAGACCATTTACAAGGCAATAAAACACATGAGATGACAATAAAATGAAACATGGTCCCTCTCAACCACAACTGGGACAGCGTCGATTAACTAAACCGGAAGAAAAAAACTGGCAGAGCTGGAGCATGAAAACACCACATTGATATGTGAAGTGTGAAGCACATTGTAAAGCTCTTTGGGAGGTCTTCATTGACTTATAAAGCGCTATATAAATGTTGAGCATTTTCCATTTTTTATACTTTTGGCAGTTTGGGTTGAACTGTATTAAAAACAATTATTTTTCTACTATTTCTCAGGCTACACTAACAAAAAACCCGGGAGTGCGGTTGAAATCACTCTACTTTCCACTTTTTAAAGACGCCTTAGATGACGCATCCCACCTTTAAGTCATTGACTTTTGTCTTTTTTAAATACTCTTTTCAACCACCATAAATTGGTTTTTGTTTTATCTGTCTTCTAAACTCAGGGAGAAAAATGACATTAGTTTGTTTATACCTGGCAAACAAATTGAGCCATTAACAAGAAAAGAAAGGGAGGCACCTGTCCAGTTGTTTTAAAAAAAAATCCTGCGCTCATCCTGGTCTCCTGCATTTACATTTAGAGTATTTCAGTTCTCGTTTCCCTGAAAATAGCAGACATGAATAATAAATAGCATGGCAAGCTGTTACGTGCAGGCTTAAAGCCAGTTTTACATGTCATACATTTTCAGAGACATTCTGGAGTCGCTTTAAAAATGCAAAAAAGATCACCTGCTGTTTAAGGTCAAATTGATAATAACCGTATTTTTCATGCTATGAAGCGCTGTTAAAAACCCCACATTGGTCAGAAATTATGAAAGGGCACCTTATAACCTGGTGCACCTTATATAGGCTACCGAAAAATATGGTGGATAAGATTGGAAATGGCATACAGTATTTATAGGTATGCTTTACTGAACGAGGTTTTACGTTATAGTTCCGTTTTTGAGCAATGATTCATCAATCTCTATTTCATTGCAAATCACAAGATATCTTATGCAACAGGATTTGAACCTGGGCTGCGGTGGTAAGAGTCCCGACTCCACACCACTAACTTACCAGTAGTTCAAATGACGTAAATTAGTTGTACTGTATCGCAATATTTTAAATCACGATGCCATATACACTGATTTGCATAGTGCATTCTGATGGTTGAAACAGTATGTCCACGTCTTTACTTGTGCCTCAATAATATTACATAAGACAGAAATAGATTCAACAAAATACGAAATACGCTCTTTTACAAATGTATACATCTTAAACCAAGAGGTTATTGAAGCACAGGTAAAGAAGTGGAGACCGTTTAACCTATCAGAATGCACTATTCAAATCAGTGTTTCATGGACCGTGAAAAGAAAATGAGATGACAAGCTCTAATGCCTTTTCGTGTGTTATCTGTACCACTGGTTATCTCGTGGTAAAGTGTTGGCGCCCTTACTGAGTTTGATTGAAAGTGCGCATAAAAAGCATGCTAAAGTGGAAGGCCGAGTGATTAGCTCTTACCATAACAATCGTTCAAGAATCTGTCAATAAAACAGAAGTGCCCACACTTTTTAATTTGTGAATTTGTTTTAAGTTTACTTAAGTAATGTAGGTTATAAACACATTTTTATTTATTTATTGTAAAAAAATAATTAGCGAGCTTTAAGTTTTAAATTGACTTTTAAACGAGTTGCAGCTCAGTTTAATATTATTTCCTGCACTGTTAGTTTTTGGTGTAACCGAAAGATTAGTCATGTTGTGTTAAAATTCGAATGTATTTACTGTAAACAGTTTCAGAGAGCTATTAGTTTTATTTGAACTTATAACACATATTTGTTTTCGCATAATTGAATTTTACTAATGCTAATTTATAAGCTCCCAGCTCTTTGTGTTATATGTCAAAGTGTCCTTGGGCAAGACACTGAATCCCTAATGCCCCCAATAAGCAGGTAGGCGCCTTGCATGGCTGACTCCCTATTGGTGTGTGAGTGTGTGTGTGAATGGGTAAGTGTGAAGCACATTGTAAAGCACTTTGGGAGGTCTTCATTGACTTGAAAAGCACTATAGAAATGCAGAGCATTTATTATGAGTATCAGCTCCAAGTAGCAGTTATAGCCCTCCACTTAATACTAATAATCGATATCGGCTCTGGGAAACCCGTATCGGTCAATCCTTAAGACCCCAGGAGTTGTGCACAAATATACACAGTAGCTCTTACTATATTCTCAATTTCATTCTGCTGCACCACATGTTTGAAAAATACACGACTTCCGACTATTTTTGGGGACCGGTGCTCCTCATAGTGCGGGAATTATGGTAAATTATTCACATTGAAGTGTTTTTTGTCATAATTATATCCGAGGCAGTATTTCCACGTTATCTTCACTCAGCATTGCCGTCTCGACAAATAATCCCAGGGAGGGACAAGTGTTTGGAGCGAATTGTTCCTCCGGGGGGCTCGGAATCACAGATCGACACTAACTGTTTGTGACTTCCTTGTTTGCGTGACACCAGGACAATTGCCCACCCTTCGTGTTTGAAAAAGGGGGAGGAACCCCCAGCAGCTTGTTTCTGGATGACATTTGTAGTGTTGTGGTGTGATATTCGCTTTGGGGTTTGACTCCTGTTTTCCTTTTTTAAATTAATCTCCAGGGGACATCTGCTTAACGCTGCTGACAAGTGCATGGTGCAGTTCACCATTAGTGAAATTGTTCAATTATTCAAGCAGCTTGGGATGCGTGCCTGTGTAAATGCCCTGGCAGGAAGCATTCTCTTTATGCTCTTTGCTTATGAAATGAAATGATCTGCATTTATATAGCCCTTTTCAAGTCAAGACTTCCCAAAGCGCTTTACAGTGTGCTTCACATTTCCCAATAGCGGCCGTGCAGCCATGTCAGGCGCTAACCTGCTTATTGGGCGTGTTAGGGGTTCAGTGTCTTACCCAAGGACACTTCGACATGTAACACGGAGGAGCCGGGTTTCAAACTGCGATCTCTTGATACCAAGACGAGCGCTCTACCTCCTGAGCCACTGCTTATTTATTGTTATTCTATTGTTTGCACTTCAAAGCTGGCAGAAGGTGCGATTCTATTTATACTTATAACGCACAATAGTATTGTTAGGTAAAAGTCTAGCTATGAAATGAGAACACGGACGCAAATTCTTTGAGGCTTTGCAAAATGAATCATTGATTTATTTTAATCACGAATCTTAACATAGTTTGTGTTTTCTTTGACCCTTTTCAAGTTGTTGAGGATTTTATTTTCTTAACAGTGGTTTTAAAACCCTGTACAGTGGAACCTGGGTTCTCGACCATAATCCGTTCCAGAACCCTGTTCAAAAACCGATTTGTTTGATCACCGAAATCATTTTTCCCACTAAAAATAATGTAAATCGTTTTAATCCGTTCCAACACCCTGAATGTTTACCTTGAATGATTAACGTAAACATAAAGCTAACCCAGGCTAATCGTATGCCCGCGTTATCGTAATCTTCTGTACGAAAGATTACGCCAACATGAACGTGTAAAAATAAAAAAATCAGGTCGTTTACAAGTCATTTAGCACCCGGGTCTGCACAACAAGTGGTGAGCGGTTCATTGGAAAGGGGGCTCCGTTCCAACACCCCGAATGGTTACCTTGAATGATTAACGTAAACATAAAGCTAACCCAGGCTAATCGTATGTCCGCGTTATCGTAATCTTCCGTACGAAAGATTACGCTAACATGAACGTGTAAAAATAAAAAAAAAGGATAAAGAAAAGAATTATGAATAGGATTTCCTACCTTTGTGGTGGTCAGCAGAAGGCGCAGGTGGACGGTGGGGTATTCCCTAGCAAGATAAGACACTCGCACACCTCTCATATTTTGCTATTATTTCTTTCTTAAATGTAATAGTTGTACGCACTACTTTTCTTTTTTCACCTGTAGCAACTTTGCTGCTTGCACTGACTTTTTTCGGAGGCATAATAAGGGGCTAAAACACTCGTACGCTGCTCAGCATCGCACCCTAACGTACGCACTCACGCATTACCGGCGTTCGAACTCCGATTTTTTGACCGAACAGCGAAGCAAGAATTTCTCGAAATTTTTGGTCGGACTCCGATTTGTTCGAACTGACAGGCGTTCGAAAACCGAGGTTCCACTGTGTATAAAATAGGTTGTGTTGCGCGGCATTAGTAGCCAGCATTGGTGCCAATCACGGAATGGCTTGCTGCTAGCATCTATCAAACAACTTTGATATTAGTAGTGCTATTAATTATTACAACTCTTCCATGTTTACTACACCAGTTTAAAGCAAAGCAAACTACGAAATACACCTTTTCTATGAAAACTACAAAAATTTGAAAAAAATAATACAAATCGAGCAATTTATCCCTACAAAAGTGCCTCCTACCAGTCCCTGCTCGTAGCACTATGTGATTGGGAATAATGAATTGTGGCGGCAGGAGTGCAGTTCATTTTAGGAGGGCTTCAATTACACGTTTAAGCTGCCTAGATGGGGATGAAAAATGCGGCCTGTTATTCTGTTCTCAGCAATAGTTGACCAGCGGTAATGGATTGCAGCCCCAACCATCCATTTTTAGGCAGGCCAGAGCATCATGCCTCCAAACAAAATGTCCTCTGCCAGTCCCTACTCAAAACAATATGTGATTGGGGATATTGGAACACGAAAAACACGCGTTCACGTTTTGGTGGACAGAATGGCAAACATTATTATTATTATTAATATTATTATATCATTATTATTATGCAAACACACTACCTCATACGAACGTAAAATGGTACTAATGTCTGTTTCTTGCACAATGTTGACTGCACTATGTTTACTGCTCACCTTGCATAATGTTGACTATTTTTGCACTAAATGCATATTGCACAAACCCTTACGCTACCAACTGTATGTAACATCCTACATGCTGTCATTTCTTTGTGTAAATATTGTGTAAATTATAACTATAACCTTATCCTCCTTGTTTTATAACCTTATCTTCTCTGTTCCCTATCTTCTTGGTTTCTTTACCTCACTGTAACGTGTGAAACTGGAGTGTCATGCCCAATTTCGTTGTCACAATATGTTAACCCATTTTGTAACAGTGACAATAAAGCTATATTCTATTCTATACATAACGAAATATTATTTAAACTGTGATTCACTGCTGCCACAAAGTAGTAAGCGATCACAGTAGTGTTCCCCGGAACTTCATAGTTGAATCCTGTTTTTGGGTTAAAATTTCAGTCTCACATTTTTACGACCCTTCACAGTGGCACTATTTGGGAATTTGACGGGTATCGGTATTTTTATTCATTTGACTGGTCAATTATTTAGGCTCTCTAAAGTGTCACGCTCTCTCTCCGTTACTCCAACTTCTCCCCTCACTTCGCACTTTCTTACAGGGGTGACGCCACTGAAGCAAAAGCTTTTTCTGACTTCAAAAAATTCTGCTAACTCCCAGACATATAAGTGTAAATCAAGCCGCTGTTGAGGTCTGATCGCCGATTTAATAAGCGGTCCAAACAAATTCCACAGGAGCTACAGCAGCTCACCCTCATCCATGATACAGACCGAGAGCCGAACATCTCCACCAGTCACCTCCCTCCTCCCTGACGTCAGGTCTCCCTAAAGGGTCCATCACGAACATAAACAAAAGAAACCAAAGAAACAGACATTACAACCATTAGGTTTTAAAAAGTCTGTGGTAGAAAAGCATGTTTGATTAAAAGATCGTGTAAGATGTAAAATTACTTGTTTAAGGGAAGCACGCTCAGGTGGAGACTGATTAATCAGTTATTATTACATTGGTCTGTTAATCTGGTTTTAAAACTGGAGTGACCCTACTTTTCGTTTCGAATTGTGCATTGCTTTTTGCTCTTTGTTTTAAGGTAATTTAAGTGATGCAGGTTATATTGACATTAATGTTTTTAGGGTATCAAGAAGCAATTTATGTACCTTTATACAAATTGCTGCTATGCCTCATTTTATTTCCTGCACGATTAGTTATTGATTTAAGTGAGAGATTAGTCATGTTAGTTGTGTTGTAATTCGAATATATTTAATGTACAGGATTCCAGAGAACTATTGATATTTTTGGGGAATTTTAATCAAATCTTTTTTTTTTTTTTTTTTGCATAGTTAAAACAAATCATACACCAACTTTTAAGCTTTCACAGCAAATGATTTCGGGCTTCAAATATCAGTTATCGGCCTCATCTCAATACTAATAATCGGTATTGGCCCCGAAAATCCCATATCAGTCAATCCCGACTCCTTACAAATGTAATATCACCCAGAGTGACTTAGTCAAAACTGTCCCTTCAAACACAGGTGAAGAATATTACTAGAAACAGCTTTCTTCCATCTTTGCAACATTGCTAAAATTCGTCCTATGCTGTCTCAGGCAGATGCGGAGATTATAATGCACGCGTTTGTTACTTCCCGTCTCGATTACTGTAATGCACTACTCTCTGGTCTCCTGTTCAGGGTTCTCTTGGTAGTATACAAAATCATGCAAGGACTTGCTCCCTCATATCTTTCAGATTTAATTTCCCCCTATGTTCCGGTCCGGAGCCTTCGCTCTGAAAATGCTGGTTTACTAGTGATCCCAAGAGCCAAGAAGAAATCCGTGAGAGTGTTCTCCATTCGGGCCCCAGTGCTATGGAATGCTCTTCCCACTTAGATTCGAGCTGCAACCTCAGTGGAACAGTTTAAATCTAGGCTTAAAACACACTTCTATTCTATAGCATTTGAATAACCTATATTTTATGTTGATAATATGTGTATTATTTGCCCTCATGTAGGTTTTAGATCGGGTGATGGTGTCATAATTGTCTGTAGTTTGCAATAGTCTTTGATCCGTGCAGCCCTTTCAGACTCTTTGTGATTAAGGTCACAAAAAAACATGACTTGACTTGATTTACCATTTCTGTATTATGACCCCTCAGGTTTTACCTACTTCTACAAGGGAAAGGAGTACTGGAAGTTCAACAACCAGTTCCTGCGAGTGGAGCCGGGCTACCCGCGCTCCATCCTCAAAGACTTCATGGGTTGCCAACTGACGCCGGCCGCGCCCCGCCGCCCGCCAGGAGGCGGCGCCGAAGACTCGGACGTTCTCGTGGAACTGGAAAACGAGGACGAGGCGGTGAAGGTGGTGGCCATCGTCATACCGTGCGTGCTCGCCCTCTGCCTGCTGGTGCTGGTATACACCGTGGTGCACTTCAAGAGGAAGGGCACGCCACGCCACATACTTTACTGCAAACGCTCCATGCAGGAATGGGTTTAAGACCACTAGGGACGTGGACTCTTCGAGCCACGCCCTCTTTTTCTCACTAAAGGAGTGACCTCGGGACACGATTGCTGAATCGGCCTTTTTCCCCCTCACACGCGAGGAGACTTAAAGGGGATGTCGCTCCCTCAAACGATCGGACAGTTCGGAGAAAACACTCGAGCTCCGTTTTTCTTTTGTATCTCTTTTGCCGGACTGCTCTTAATTAGAATCAGGGGGTGGACTTTTAAAGGGACGCAGTTCCCACTGGCAAGTCATGGTCATGTGTCATATCAGGTCTTAAAGGGACAGTGTGTGTTTTTTGGCGGTTTCTAGTGGTTAAGGATCAATATTGATGTATCCATCTCGTCTAGATCTATCTATGGTAGATGGAATGCATTTATAAAGCCTAAACTTTTATCTAGATCCAGACTATTATATGAAATTCGATATGCATGCAAATGAATGAACAGATTGACGTGGAAATTTACACAGTAGTCCTCCCTGCCTCTGGGAGTGTCTTTAGCCAGATTTTGTGTCAAGGCACTCCAAATAAATACCAACAAATCCGATAAACATCTGCTTTCTTGTACAAGCGGTTCTGCTGCTCATACTGCTCATTGGCACTCCCTAGTGGTTCTCTGGTGCCTTTTCAACAAACCACAACCTCACTCGAGCAGACTGCCCTTACAATACATGAATTCTAAAATCAATGTGCGTTCTTTTCAAATACTTATAAGTAGAGAGCTTTGCATTTATTTTACAAAGCACTTGGGAGGGAAGGGCAAACTACGTCCGGCGGAAAACGGATAAAAAGGGGTCAAAATATAAAATACACGGTGAATTTTATATTTATACGTTCAAGACTAAATTTATCATATAAATTTCAAAGTATACCATATGTACCCGAAAATATGGTTGTTAGAACTGGAAATGCGTATTTATAATTAAATGATACTGCATATAGTGTTCTGCCTTTGAGAAACAGAGTGGTCTTCAAGTTCCTTCTTTTTGGTTCACACTTTAATTGTTTGTCGCTAAAATGAATGGCAAAACTAGATGTCATAATGTTTAAGTATTATGAAATAAATTACTTATATTGAAATGTTTTTTTGCAACCCTAGCTCCTACTGTAGTTCCAATTTCTTTCCAGTGTGCCTTATAGATGAAAAAAGATATCACGAAATACTCGTTTAGGGGGTTCGCTTTAAAATCCGGTGCGCTTTATTGAGTGAAAAATACAGTGTATAAAATGGAACAAAAAAAAAAAAAATTCTGCACTATAAGACGCACCCGTTTAAAAGGCGCAGCCTCAAAATACTCAGCTATTTCATACATAAGGCACACCTTATTATAAGGCGCGTGAATAAAAACTAAAGGGCAGCATTAAAAAACTTTATAAGAACAAAATCATGGAAATTAATATTAGGATATCTGATTTATCTGAACTTAATTCATCCATAAAATTAATATGTGTAGCATTTCTGATTGTTTTTACTTTATGTTCAGTCTATAAGGCGCACCAGGTTAAAAGGCGCCCTCTTATTTATGTTTTTTTTTTTTAAGGTTTTACAGGTGCGCCACATAGTTTGGGAAACGCGGTGTTAATATAGAAAATATTGCATTTGTGTCAATCTTGTTTTCAGTGTCCCCTGGTGAGTCTTTCCCTCAAAAAAAATTTTTTCCTGAAGCCTTATACTGCGCTCAAAGCCATCAAATATCTGGCTAAATATATTCTCTATTCGCAAATTTTATTTTATCATGCATTTCAATTGATTAAAAATATTTATCAAATTCCATGCGCAAAAAAAACATTTCCAAGCTAGCCAAATTAATTTGAGTTTTTGAATGCAGATGATTAAAATGAGTACTTAAAGATCAGACATAAAATGATTTTGCTCTAATTGGGTTGATTCAAAGTATTTTTAAACTGTTAATTAACAAATATAAAATAAAATAACATGTTGATGTGAATGCATATTTATCAAATAAATTAAAAATAAGACCAACAAAACCAAAACAGTTTAGTGTAATGGATGTACTCCCATATAAGCGACCCCCTAAAACTGTTTTTAAACTACTAAAAGAAATTCAACATATTAATACAGTGATAATTGCGCGTTATTCAATTATATAGTTAATAAAGATTAAAATACTGATAAAAAGCTAAAAATATTACACTTTTATACTATTTACAGGTAGATTTCCCAATAGTTTCCTTCGACTCGATCATTGTCTACCCAATTTTTCATTCCCCTTATAACTAATTTTCTCGGCCCATTGATATGGGCAGAAAAATTAAATTAACCCCACAAATCACAATAAAATGAGATGTGGTCCCTCTCAAACGTGCCGACGGACTGAACAGGTAGAAGAGATCGAGTAGGGCATTAATGCCATCAACTGTGGATTCGACCCTCCGTTTTTTTCTCCGTCTTAGCTTCACTTTGCAGAGGAAAAGGCACGTGACCCACTTTCTGGTCCTGAACCACCAGTTGAGAAATAATACACACTGTCCCTATAAGAACAGAAAAAAAAGAGATTTTGTGCCCCCCACTACAAAAGAAACATCACAGTTTCGTTATGTTTGTTTTTAAGTCACTATTCCCTTTAAAACTATTCCTGAGGAAGAGACCGAACCAAACCAAATAAAATCTCTCCAAAGAGGATTACTTTTCTTTTTTAAGTCATCATTATATCCGTCCTAGTGGTCAAGAGTGGGAACTTCGACTGTTGTGACACAGGGGCCAAACTATTCTGCAATATTTTAACTCGCCTTAATTCTAATTCATATTTCCTGTGCTTCTTTTGACTGTACTGTTGTTTTTTCCTATACAGCTTTTATTTGTTTGCTCTCTACGAAGGTTCTCGCCTTTTGGCATTTACGGATTTTATTATAACCCGAGCCAGAATGCTCGGCGTGGGGTTCGTACGGGTGCTTAAAGTCCTTGAATTTGAAAGCTGTGTTTATCAAGTGCTTGAATTTTGGGTGACGTGGTTATAAATGCTTGAGATTGGCAGTCTGACTCAATAGACCGCCTGAAAATGAAAAATAAGTCTAGTTAAAAAAATTGCACTGCGCTGGCTTGGCCATTGCAATTCTTCTTTCTCTAATGATTAACGGCAGCTGGCATTAGTTTGTATGGTGTTGCTATGTGAAGCGTCATCGCTCCCTATCAAACACTATTTTTATGCGGAAAACACAATTTGTCTCCGGAATATTTAAAAACAAAAGTAGCAAACTTTTAGCCTAACTAAAGCAACCATACCATTGATTTAAGATGTTTTGTTTACATTTTAAAGAGTGTAGGCGTTTTTAAGAGGCAAAAAGCAGTAGTCCAAGGCTTAAAGCGGTAGTGTTGGCAGGATCATTATAATAATGACAATTATTGTATTTCTGGGACTATAAATTGCACCAGCCAAGATAATTAAGAAGGAAACTGGTGTATAAGTCGCATTTTGGGGGAAAATTTGTTTGATAAAGTCCAAAAACATACACGTCAACTTGGAAGGCAATTTAAATTTGAATTTAAAAAAATGTCCCACCATGTGAAATGCCCCGCCAGCATACGTTACTAAAACTTTTTGGGGGGAGAATGTTTTAAAACAGTAAAACACAGCAATTGCACCTTGTAAAAAAAATCACATTTGAGTAAGTTGAAAATATTTACTTTGACAAAATGACGCTTTACCTTCTGAACGTTCTTGTACTGATTGGTAAGTAAAAGTTTGTTTCATTTAGTTAAAGTAAATATAAAGGGATTTCTTTACAAGGCACAAATACTCTGTGCTTTACTGTTCAATTACATTTCCTCCAAAAATGAGACCCCAAATGATATTAGTCATTTTTATTTGTGACGCCCTTAATCACAAAGAGTCTCAAAGGGCTGCACAGACCACATTTTATTGCAAACCACAGACTATTATGACACCATCCCCTGATATAAAACCTACATGAGGGCAAGGAAAAACTCAAAAACCTCAAGTCAAGTCCTATTTGCATAGCCCTTAATCACAAAGAGTCTCAAAGGGCTGCACAGACCACAGATTATTGCAAACCACAGACTATTATGACACAATCCCCTGATCTAAAACCTACATGAGGGCAAGGAAAAACTCAAAAACCTCATGAGGAAATCCCCCTTCCAGCATGACCAGGCTGCAATGGATGTTGTAATAACAATTAATACACAGATATTGTCACCATAAAATATAGGTTATTCATATGCTATAGAATAGAAGTGTTTTTTAAGCCTAGATTTAAACTGTTCTATGAGGTTGGAGATCGAATCCCAGGGGAAGAGCATTTGCGCGAGTGACGTATGCTATGGGGGGCATTTCACGCGGTGGGCCATTTTTCAACACAACACTGCAATGTAGAAATTATCAATACCTAGAGTGCCCTCTTGTGGTTTAGTGTTTAAAAAACATGTGAAATGATGTACCCAGTAATAACAATTTAAAACTCATGTTAATAATTTCACGTGGAAGTCACACCAGAGTACAAATCCCACCCTTGGTCAAACTATAATAAAACAAAAAATCCGAAAAATATGGTCGCCAATAATTGATATTAACAATATAATCATTCATTACTTCTTTTAATTGGGAAACTGTCTTTAAAAGTCCTTGAAAAATGCTTGAATTTGGTCATGAAAAAGGTGTACGAACCTTGTCGGCACCGTATTGCCGAGCCCTTGCGGACAAAAAAAAACGGGAGTTATGTTCTTGTATGTCAGAGGTTCTTGGAGTTAAGCCACTATTTCGTGTTTTTTATTTGTTGCTGTTAAAATGTTTTATTATTTCCCGCCGGTAGATTTCTGATAACTTGAACATTTTGTTGGTTATGTGTTTGTTTCATTGCCGTAAGACTTACAGTCAGAGTGTACATCATTGTTTGTTCTTTTTTGTTTTTGTTTTATTTTTTATTAAAAAAACCTGTCTACTGCCTTTTTCTGTCCAAGGATCCGAAAAGACGAGATCAGTGCCTGCATGCATGCGAGCTTGTACAACATCTTCTCAATGCCTTTTGTTTTTTTGGTTTTAATGTGACCTAAATTTCACCTTATGGGTACATGAAGTTTCAGACCAACATCCAATTGGATTAACGAAGTACATTTTAGGGAAATACTGGGCAGTCCGTCCAGTTGGTTGACGTCCTTTCTGAATGTCTGTTTTTATCACCACTTTTTGGTTTCTGTTTGAAGCAAATTGAACTTTTTTGTGTAAGACTTGGGGACAAAAAAAAAGGAAAAAAGTCCTGACAGAATGAATAAATGGATGGATTCATGATTAAAAGCTGCCCTGAAGCTGCTCGACTTTTTTCAGAGTATAAATTTATCAGTAGCAGCGCATGCTACACTTTGAATTGGAATATTTTGAGGGTGACTTGTACATATCACGGTGTGGAGGTTCATGGTTCAATTACAGCTGCCGCAGCCTCCCCGTGTGGAGTTTGCATATTCTCCCCATGCTTGCGTGGGTTTCCTCCCACATTCCCAAAAACATGCATGTCAGGTTAATTGGCCGGTATAAATTGTCCCTAGGTGTGAATGAATTGCATGTGTACCCTGCAACTGGCTGGCAACCAGTTAATGGTGCCCGAAGATAGCTGGGATAGGCTCCAGTGCCCCCGCAACCCTAGTGAGGATAAGTGGTGCAGATAATGAATGGATAGTTTGAGTCCTCATTTTTTAAATCTAAATTTCTCACTTGAGTTGTCACGATACAAAAAGACAACACCACTAGGGCTGTTCTCAATAGGTAGTCAACTTCCACTTGAAATGAAAGTCAGAGTTATTAGGTAATGGGACAGTGTCGGTGCATTTGTTTTCGAACCTTTCTGTTTGTCTGAATATTTTCTATTTTTCTTGATCAAAACGAGGCTAGTTTTAGCCTGTATCTCACTAACACCAGATCTATTACCCAAGAAACAGATGACTTGGAGCTACAACTCGGCTACATTCGGGACGTTGTAAATTAATGGAGACCTGGCTCAACCCGGGGCCACCCGATGCTAGTGTGCAGCTTTCTAACTCTGAAAGGAGAAGCCCTCTAATAACGACCATTTATTAATTCATTCAACTCTGAGTTTGTATAAATATAATTGTGTGTTTTGTTAATAAAATAATAGTCAAGTCATGTTTAAAGCTTTGAACACACTTTAACTCAAGAGTTAGAAAATATTTTTAGTGGTCTAATTTTTACATAAGTAGTTTTAACCCAGAGTTACTCAAGCTCAGGTTTTTCAAAGTTATTATTTTAAAGTTTAACAGACACCGAACCCCCAATGAAACCCATAAGCAGGTAGGGACCTTGCATGGCTGACGCCGCTATCTGTGTGTAAGTGTGTGTGAATGGGTGCGTGTGAAGCACATTGTAAAGTGCTTAGGGAGATCTTCAGGCTTAAAAAGCACTATATACAGACGCTGCCCTACTTCCGAACGAATTCTCGTCTTAACCCCAATCTATTTTTTTTACTATGCAATTAAATAAATACAAACAAAATTATTTTCCCCCTTAAATTTGGATTGTAGTCTTTCATTTTTCAACTTCCTGTTAGCCCAGTCCTATTTCCAACAAAAAGCTTGCAGTACTGGGATTCAGAATAGCAAAACAAAAATGTTACAAAACAAAAATAAATGGCATAGGCCCATCATGTACTGCTATCAAGTCTTCTTTTTTTCTTCCGTAGTTGCTAGAAAATTGTGTATCATTTTGTGCATCCCGCCGTGTTGCGTTTCGAGGCGCGACGAGACCAGCTGCTAGCGCTGACTCACATTGGCCCGGCGTGTTATTGTATGCTTCCATTTTGGTCCTCCTGCTGCTGCAGTAAGTCTTGAAATCTTGTGATAACAGCTAGGGGTCGACCGTTCATCAGGAGGGCCGTTTATCGGTGCTG
Source organism: Urocampus carinirostris (assembly GCF_059441175.1). Classification (NCBI taxonomy): domain Eukaryota; kingdom Metazoa; phylum Chordata; class Actinopteri; order Syngnathiformes; family Syngnathidae; genus Urocampus; species Urocampus carinirostris. The sequence continues at coordinate 26,930,985 of NC_142366.1, forward strand.
ATATTTGTGAATTTGATGGATATTGGTCTCAGCATTTTTGATTATTCGACGGGCCGATTAAATATGTTAAAAAAAGGGTTGTTTAGGCTCAGATGCAGCAGAGCCCTCCTCTCTATGGTCTCTGATGCTACCCACCCCGCGCCCTCTGATTGGACAAGCAACTGAAGGCGGAGCCGCTGAAGCAGCATGGATACAGTTAAAGCGGAGTATACAGCGGGAGATCTGCTAAATCCTGAGATAATAGAAGCACGTTCAGTTGTAGACTGACATATTAGCCTCCTTCCTGTAAATTTCGTCTAAATCCCAATCCAAGACATACCCAAAGTACGGACGCTGCCCTACTTACGACCATTCGACTTGCGTAAAACGGTAGATTCGATCATTTTTTCGGGATGTCGAAAAATATCCGGACATAGCTGTAAGTTCGATTTTGTATTGTGTGCACCTTTTTCCGAGTACAGGACATCACTCTAGTGTTTCTTTCTGCCGTTACCGGTGTGTGGCGCTGAGAGAGCTCACCCAGCATCCACCCCGAAGAATAAATCTACTTCCTCTTCCTAGTTCGTGTGTAAACATTCTATACCGTATCTCCAGCGCGCTAAGAACTTTGACATTTTTACTGTTTAATACCTTGTGCATCGATTCAATATGGTTGATGTAAAGTGTAAAGAAGAGGCGATCCGTTTTTTTGAACTAAAATTGGAATAAGAAAACTTGATACGGTTGAGAAAATGGTCGGAACACAGAGGACCTCTTCAAGCGCATCTTCCAAAAGTAAGTTAAACTCAACTTAATTCATCTTTATAGAGCATATTATTTATATATTATTTAATGAAATGTTTAAGTTTTAGTACAAATACAATACAGGTTACTTATACAAGCCTTAAACATGCTTATAATAAACCTCGAACATACAAAATATAGCACTGAAGCAACTTACGAACACATTTAACTTACGAACCATCAATACACTTTTTGGTTTAAGTCATATTGGTTGTACTGAGATTTTTTTTAATTTATTGTAAAAAAAAAAAAAAATCAGGGAGTTTGAAGTTTTACGTACATTTACGAAAGTTGCTGCTCATCCCAATCTTATTTCCTGCACTGTTATTTTTTGTTTTAAAGGGACAGTGTGTAATACTTAGTGCCTCCCAGTGGTACAAAAAATATTTTCATCCAGTAAGAATAACAAACAATTATTTGAATATTAGGGAAAAGTACATGAACTATCATACCAACGTTAATTTTTACTAAAAAAAATAGGTCAGATGTTTTTCTTTTACACTGTGGAAACCCCAATTCAGTCGGCATCATGTATGTCGGATCCTGCCGCCACGCTGTGCTCGTGTCAGACAACAAGTTTTACACATTGTAAAAAATGAGTCACGTTAGTAATTTACTGTAAAAGTTTAGAGAACTATAAAAGTTTTATTTGAATTAATAACCAATATTTTTCGTTTCTTTGTGCATTTTCAAAAGTTTCTTATTTTTAAGCTTTAACAGCAAATGAATATCGGCTCCAAATATCAGCTATCAGCTTCCTCTTCATACTAATAATCAGGGTTGGGTAGGGTTACTTCAACTTGATTACATTCAATGACTTTTGGATTACTCCAATACCAAATATGCTCATAAAAGACAAAAGAAACTAAATATGAATAAAATGATGACTCACAACACGTGGTAAGCTTTCTCTCCTGGCTTTGATCTCTATGATCTCTGGCAAAACGAACATAAAATGCGACAGAAACAAAATGAAAATAAATCCAAACGGCTTGCCGACATCATTTTTGCCGTTCCATGTATTCCGTTACTCCCCAAGCCTGCACACAATTTAGTCATTTTATTCATATTTAGTTTCTTTTGTCTTTTATTAACATATCTGGTATTGGAGTCATCCAAAAGTCATTGAACGTAATCAAGTTAAAGTAACCCTACCCGACCCTGCTATTAATCGGTATTGGGCCTGAAGACCCATGCCGGTCGATCCTTATACTGCATTCTTCTACTTTGTTCCTCCCGCTGCTGCAATTTGTTTCGAAATCGAGTGATAACCGCAGGAAGCGTAGGAATACATTTTCATTTAACCTCAGCCCTTTCGACGCCCCGCTTAATGCCCCCTCTAACGTTAAGGACCATTTATCCCGGTGGTGGTTTATTAGCGCAAGCTCCTCACATCACCTCAGATAGCATGGTTGAAGGTTAGCTCGGATCAAGCTGTCGTCCTGGCCTGCAAGAAAGAAAAAAAGGACGCATAAATACACAAAAGAGAGGGGTAAAGTGGTTATTTGTGTCAATAGAACTATAAACACATACAGTTTACATATAAATATATATAGATATACAGTACATATAGAAAATTACTTTATAAAATGGTTGATTCTAATGAATCGGGAGATAAAAGTAAATCTGGTGGATAGACCAGAATATCCTGGGCTTGTGAGTTCAGAACAAGGCTGTAAAGGTTTCTCAAGTGTGCTTTCAAAATGACTGAGAGAATTGATTATATACCAGAGGGTCGGATCACTGCGGAGTATGAAAAAAATGAAACAAGTTAGTGGAAAATTCCCATAATCCCAGCTTCACTAGATTGAATCCCGCAGACGGCTTGATAAGACTCAAAGGAAGACTCAAGGTCTCCCCTACGACAGTAAATCAGAACACCACTTAGAACAAAAGTGGGCAACCCGGTGCTCGAGGGCCACATGTGCTGCATGTTTTTGGAGGGTTCCCTTCTTCAACTCAGATGAATGAAATGATTTGCTCGTTCCTCGTGGTTGGAATCGTTTAGTTACTAATTAGCACGAAAAGGCTACCAATTTGATATGTATTTTTAAAATACCTAATATCTTACCACTATGTTGTTACCATATTATTCCGATGTTGTAATCATTAGACATTAAAATGGGCTCAGTTAACATCACGCCAGTTAGAAATCAAATTTTCTACAAAATCACAATAACCAGTGTCTGAAACTCATGACAAAAAGTTACCGGACACCAGGGCAAGTTGCCTGCCCAACTTGAAACACAGTAAGACGACTAATCGCAAAAAAAAAAAAAAAAACAAAAAAAAAACCCCTTGTTGCAATGTATTAAGAATTGATAATCACAATATATAACGGAACAACCCTTTAAAATTAGGTTTATTATAAATCTACTTATAACATGCATTGCATGGATATGACATTGCTGTTTTCCATCTGCCATCAACATGTACCTGTATTTACTCCTCTTCATTCATGCAATGTTTGCGTTGCGTGGTCTGCTCCAAGCCACGTGAACTCCTCTTTCCATGATGCTTTTAATTTAAGTTTACGTTTTGTAGCGTCATACATTTTGTTAGCTTCTTTTGAATCTATCTTCTGGGGCTGAGGTTTTGGCTCGATTCCTAACCGCTTCTTTATTTTTTTTGTGTTCTCTGTGCGTCTACTTTGGAAAATGATATGCAAATGCACGACCTTATAACACTCGGGAGAGTCCGGAAGTTACTCAATGCAGGCTTCTGATTGGCTGCCGAGTATGAAAATTGCCAAACGAACCGAAATTCCGAAATTCCCAAATCGAACGAAGATTTCGAAATTGGAATAAAGCAAACGTTTGATTTTGAAAAAAAAACAAAAAAAAAACCCCGAACGTTTTTTGTCGGCCACCCAGGCGGAGACATTTTGTAAGTTGTCCGCCCGACGGGCGTTCGGGCAGACATTATTTCGGACACTGTAATAACCCATGATATATTTTCAGAATCTGTACATGGGCTACTCAAGGGGTTCTTAGAGAGCTACCTTGTTCCTACGGACACCACGATGGAGACCCCTCATGTAGACTATCCTCCTTGGCTTTGGATTAAAAGTGTGTTTTTCGAAATAAAACAAGACCAATGAGCAAACAACTATTATCTTAACCCCTCTTAATAGTCTTGTAAAATACAGGGAAAGGTGTTTCCAATTCATCGGTTTTGCGCCATCTCACTTCCAACTAACACTTTAGTGCATATAAAAACATACCGAGGGCATTCCAGAATTTTTTTTCTCTTTTGTTGAAAGTATATCCGTGCCAACGTTACATCTTTTTCGCTGACATTTTGTTTAGCCTCCCCACCATGTTTTGACTGAAAGCTTTCACATTTTGTTTTCTCTTATGCTTCATGTCCTGTATTCGCACCGCCGGCCGTCTGGCGCTAATGAACCCGGACAGAAAATAACAGCGGTTCAATGCAGAACAGGCCCCGAATAATTTCAATTAAAAAGTTCCTCAAAGCACGGTAGACACGTTTTGACAGTGTCCAAACAGGGTGACGTGATTTATTTTAGGAGGAGGAAGGATAAAAATTAGAAGGTGAACTCATGCAAAATCACCTATCTGCTGGTGGAGACACTTAACTGTGTGCCCGTCACATTTGGTACTCATTTTGAAGACGTCATAGATTGTTAAAAGGGACATTGTGTATTATTACTACCTCCTAGTGGTAAAAAATCTTTAATAGTTAAGAAAAACTGATTTAAATACTAAGCAAAATGCATGAATTATCATACAGATATGCATTTTTTTAAAGGGATATTGTGTATTATTTAGTGGCTTCTGTCACGGTTGCCATGGCGCCCAATTGGCCCCGCCTGTGTGGCGCCAGCTACGGCTCATTAACAGATTGCCTTTCCGTCTTTTTAAGCTCAGCGTGCTCTCTCTTTTACTTTGTCAGTCCGTCAACGAACCTCTGCCCCGCAAGACGTAGGTTCTGACTCGGTCCTGTTTTCCTGTTGGTATTTCCAGTCCGGTATTGTTCCCGTTTATTTTTGTCCCATTTAATATCGGTTTCCAGTTTCGTTCCCGCCTTGTTTGTCCTGTTTATTTTCGATATCCTGTTTCATTATCTATCCTGTCTGTCCCGTCCTGTCCGGTCCGGTATTGACCCCATCTGTCTGATATCAACTGCAATTGGAATCGATCTTGTCGGTCTCTGACTTCCTGTCTTTCCACGCAGACCGCTGTCTTACGTGCATAACTCCCCATTTCCCGGTAACTAAAAGGCTCGTGTGAGAACGTCACGCGTTTGGGTCCTGATCCTGTTCTGGCTCCTGACAGCCTCCTAGTAAAATTAAAAAGTACTTCATTTATACAGCCCTTTTACAACAGTTCTTTCGGTGCACCAACGTGATTTACAGAAGATAATAAAAGAGAAGCCATGAGTAAGAAACAATAAAGGATATTAAAGACAGTAAGATACAACAGGATCAAACAAGATGAAAATATAATAAATGTGTTGTCACACTACTGGGTATTAAAATCCATTCTGAATAAGTGGGTTTTTTGCCTGGATTTCAAGAACCCCAGGTCAGAAATGAGACACATCTTGACAGGGAGCAGTTTCCAGAGCATGGGGGCGGTAACAAAAAGGCTCTGTACCCCAAGCGTTTATATTTTGTCCTAAGCACTTCCAGCAGCAATTGATCCTATCACCTCATAGCTCTAACAGGATTGCAAACGGTTAAAAGCTCAAATAAAGACGATGGGGCAAGACAATTTTACGGTTGAATTTTTTTTTTAAAGTTTAAAATGAATTCTCAAAAGGATTGGGAGCTAATGAAAGGAGTTAAGAACAGGAGAGATATGCGCAAGTCTGCTGGTGTTGGTTAAAAGATGGGCAGCAGTTTTCTGCACAAGTCGAAGTCAAGTGAGAGAAGACTGGGAGACACCAACATAAAGTGCATTAGAATATTCCAACCTTGAACTTATTAAGGATCGGATCGTTTTTTTCAAGGTCAGGACGACCTACATTAAAGAAGGTGAACTGAAAGAAGAATCTATGCAATCAGGATTCAGAGATAACCGCTCTACTGAGACAGCCCTGATTAAGGTAACCAATGATCTTCTACTGGCAATGGACTCCTAGCTTAAGATGTGATTTCAAGGTTCTGTTGGTCGTATACAAAATCATGCATGGACTTGTTCCCATATCTTTCAGATTTAATGTTCCAGTCCGGAGCCAAGAAGAAATCCGCAGGTTCGAGAGCGTTCTCCATTCGGCCCCCGGTGCTGATGCCCTTCCCCCTGAGATTCGATCTGCAACCTCAGTGGAAATGTTTAAATCCAAGCATAAAACACACTCCTACTCCATAGCATATGACTAACCAATCTTTTATGTTGATAATATGTGTATTATTTGCCCTCATGTAGGTTTTAGATGAGGGGATGGTGTCATAATAGTCTGTAATAATAGTCAGCAATAGTCTTTGATCTGTGCAGCCCTCTGAGACTCTGTGATTAAGGGCTATACAAATGAACATGACTTGACTTGAGTTGGTCAACATTGTTGTTTTGTTTGTCAACCTAGAGATGTCCGTCAAAAGTCACACCCAGGTTTCAGATAGTTGAACTCAACTCAAAAGACAGGGTGCCGATGACGTCCGTCACGTTAACCCCAACATTATATATATTCAGTTTTGTTTGAATAAAGAAATTTGTGGGGCAACCACTACTTAATGTCAACAATACAATCCAAGAAAGAACATTGATCATTAGATAGATTTGTATGTGGTCTGCATATCAGTGAAAAGAGAGGGTGTGCCTGGCAACAATTGACCCACGTGTAAGTTGCTTAGTAAAAAAATCTATAAAAAATGTTTATTTAAATGTTGAGCAAAAATGCATTAATTGTCATTTAAACGTACAAAAAAATCCTGGTGGATTGAGACATTTTCATTTATTCTATATAACACGAGCTTTGCCGAGAAGGAACTGAGGTAATCGTCTGCCATTTTGCCAATACAGGAACCCCCACAAAAAACTTTGTGAAAAGCTTGGCAAAAATATTAGAAAAATACGATGGTTGTTAGTTAGAAAGAGATAATAGATCATTCAATATTTCAGAAATAGATCATTAAACTTTTTTGCGTCAGAGTCAATTAGTTTTGGGTGGAAAGCAATGCCTAATTAAGTAGTTCTCTTACACAAGTTAAAACAATTAGCATGCGTTTGAATGGTGTTATCACAAAGTAATACCAGCTGGCCTGTAGGGAACGGTTAACACGTGTCTGAAAGAATCTACAGATGCCAATGTTGCTTTTGCTCTTGGCTAACAGTTAGCACACACATGGAAATCATTATCAAAAGCTAATGCTAAATTCGGTCTTAGCATTTGATAATGCCATTTAGTCACATGTCAGGTAATGTTAACTTCACCTTTACATAAGTGTTACCATGTGTCTCTACAAGAGGTCGACCAAATATTAGGCGGGTCGACTATCGGCATCGATATTTGGGAATTTGACGGATATCTGTATCGGCATTTTTACTTATCTGACGGGCTGATACAACTGAGCTTTCCCCTCTCCTGCCTTCTGTTTCACCTGCCATCCAAACCACGCCTTTTGGGTGGATAAGCGACTGTAGGTGGAGCAACTAAAGCGGGAAGAATAACATTAGAGAAGAAAAACAACTACTTCTGAGTAATGACATGCCTGCTGTGATTCAAGACGGCTGACAAGATATTTTTAAAAGTCCGTGGTAGAAAAGCATGGACTTTTAAAAGTCTATGACCAGGGTAGCATGTGTTAGATAAAGTGATAACGTAAAAAGTAAAGTTAAATTGTTTTAGGGAAGCACATTTCGGTGGAGACTGATATATTAGCTCTTATCATAACATTAGTTTGTCAATCAAGCGTGGGTGTTTGGGATTGAAAGTATAAAAAACACTAAATTTGAAGGCTGGGTGATTAGCTGTTACCATAACAACAGTTTGTCAATCAGTCTCGTTGATGAGGTTGGTCACAATAAAAGGTGAAGATGAGCGGATACTTCAAAGGTTTTATTACAGAGTATTCTGGGAGAAATTGGGCTACAGAAAATAGCTTTAGGAATTTACCTGTGCAGAGACTGTTTTTTTATCATCATTCTTATAAAAGTTCATAAGCTGATTGAACAAAGTTAATAGAAACATAAAGTTTGAATGGAGCACTGTCCTACTGACGATAGTTTCGTCAACATTACAGAATTCTTACTCAAGCTGTTCAACTATTACTTGAGGAAATCATTGTATTTAGTTTAACAGGGATGAGTTGGACATTGTTTTTTGTGATCTTCCGCGCTGGCATTCTCGAGCTAATTAAATCCCCCAATATTAGCGCTTCAGGCCACTTTTGACTACAAAATAAAGCACAACTGAAGTTGCACAATTCTGACTAAATAAATGAAGTTAAACACGGGATGATATAGAGAAATCCCTCGGCTTTTGCGTTTAATGGTAACCGGAACCACCCGTAAAAAGTGAAAATCTGCGAAACAGTGTTGCATCTTTTTTGGGGTGGTGTTCATTACAGCGAATTTGCAGAGTTACAGAGAGAGAGAGAGAAAGAAAAACACTGATTTTTAAAGTACACAGTATTTTGATCAATTTTTGAGCGGCGCGCCTTCATTGGAAGGAACTTGCTGACTGAGAGAAAGAGAGAGAACAATCTGTATCTTAAATTACTTGATGTTTTTTTATCTATTTAGTTTTGGCCGCACCTTGATATAAGCCCTGCCGACAGAGAGAAAGATAGAGACAGAGAAAGAAAAAAAAAAGGGTTAAGCATGGCTTAAGTGGCATGAGGAGCAGGACAAAAAATATTTTCTGCGAGATGCAGGAAGAATGCAGAAGCAGCAAGTGTAAAATCACAGTACATTATGAAATCTCGTCATTCCTAATGGTTCCTGCAAGCTCTGGGAAGCATTTTTAAAATAAATTGAATACCCAATCGGCTAGAATCCTGGATGCACGAAACGTTCCTCAATGGTGCAGAAAAAGTCTGTTGTTTTTTTTTAATTCAATCTTTTTCTTTCTTTCGCCCGTTTGGCACCAGCTGCGACTCATTGACAGATTGACTTACCGCCTATTTAAGCTCAGTGCTCTCACTCTTCCTTTGTCAGTCCGTCAACGAACCTCTGCCCCGTAAGATGTGGTTTTGACTCGGTCCTGTTTCCTGTTGGTATGTCCTGTCCGGTATTGTTCCCATTTATTTTGTCCTGTTCAATATCAGTTTCCAGTTTTGTTCCCGTCTAGTTTGTCCTGTTTATTTTCAATATCCTGTTTTTGATATCAATCCTGTCCGTCCCGTCCTGTCCGGTATCGACCCCATCTGTCCGGTATCTGCTCGGGCAATTGGTATCAATCTCGTCGGCCTCTGGCTTCCTATCATTCTACGCCAGACCGCTGCTAAACATGCATGACTCTCCATTTCCCGTAAAATAAAAGTCTTATGTGAGAAACGTCACGCATTTGGGTCCTGATCCTGTTCCGGTTGTTGAAAAAAATAGGCAGCGACATCTTTCAATATTACAAAAAGAGCTAAAGCTAGCTTTACTTTTAGCCAACAGATAGCACAATTCTCAAAACCTAAAGCTGGCTTCACTCTTAGAGAACAGTTTCTATGTATTTAATGTACAACCTTATGAAAATACATTTCTGGCCCAGCTAATCTTTGCGAACAGATCTAACGTGCCGCTAAGTGCTTTTTGTGGCGAGCTTAAGGTTTAAATAGCAGTAAGCCCCCCCGCAAAGGTAAATACCCCACTTTTTGGAAAATGTAAAAATGCGGCGGCTCAGCGGTTACTGTTGAGAACAGAACATAGCCGACTGCAGTCACCGCAAAATTATCCTTAGAGCCCCGGTGGGCCTTTTTTTCCTTTTAACTTTTGTCGGTTAAAAGTTCCGATTTTGTCAGGGACTGACTGAAACGACATCCCTCTTGAGAGAGTTAGTGTGAAGTTACATATCTGAGTTCAAGGTGAAGACAACCAAGAGCTTGGGAGGTAATTACGAGCTGACCTCTGCTGAACCTCGTGTTATGTTTTCCAAGGGTGAGAATTTTTCTACTCCAAGGTTTCCAATGGGTGCTTCTCTTCAGTTTCTACTCGGAATGTTTAGGGATAGTTTTTTTTTTTTATTGGGCTACTCAAAACCAAGAGGAAGGGTCTCAATCATGCGGCCAACTGCAGCCCGCGGTATGATAATTTAAGGCCCCTGCCTAAAAAATAAAGCTTAAAGGTACAGTGTGTATGCCCTGCGATTGGCTGGCAACCAGTTCAGGGTGTCCCCTGCCCACTGCCCCGATGATTGCTGGAATGGGCTCCAGCACCCCCGCGACCCTACTGAGGATAAGCGGTGCAGCTAATGAGATGAGGTACAGTGTGTAATAGTAGGTGCTTCCTAGTGGTAGAGAAAATTGTTCATAAAAGCAGTATTGATTTAAAAGAATTAGCAGAGATATATGAACGATTTATATAAATACAAGTAGGTGGAGAAATGTGCATTTATTTGACATGAGATGGGGCTCGACTAAAGGGAACTAACATCTTTGCTTCTACGGGTACCCTAAAAAACCTGTCTATTTTTCTTTTTGGAACATTGTATTCTTTTTTTTTTATTCTATTCTATTGCTTTTCCCCCAAAAAAATTATAGCAGTGTCTGAAACGAAAAAGTTAGCGGACACCAGGACGCCATAAAGTTGCCTGCCCCATTTTTCACAACTTGAAACAGAATAAGAAGACTAATCGCAAAAAAAAAACAACAAAAAAAAACATTGTTGCAAAGTATTAAGGATTGATAATCAGAATATATAACAGAACAACACTTTAAAATTAAGTTTATTATAAATCTACTTATAACATTCATTGCATGTTTTCCACCTGCCATCAGCATGTACCTATATTTACTCATCTTCATTCATGCAGTGTTTGCGTTGCGTCATCTGCTACAAGCCACGTGAACTCCTCTTTCCACGATGCTTTTAATGTATGTTTACGTTTTGTAGCGTCATAAATTTTGTTAACTTCTTTTGAATCTTTCTTCTGGGGCTGAGGTTTTGGCTTGATTCCTAGCCTCTTATCCATTTTTCTTGTGTTCTCTGTGCGTCTACTTTGGAAAATGATATGCAAATGCACGACCTTATAATGCTCGGGAAAGTCTGGAAGCACGAAGTTATTCGCCGCGGGCGTCTGATTGGCTGCCGAGTATGCAAATTTCCAAACCGAACGAAGATTTCGAAATCTGAACAATGCAAACATTTCATTTGTTACGATTTGTAAGTTGTACGCCCGACGCAAAAGATGCACGCCCCGGTCGTCCGGGCAGACGTCATTTCAGACACTGATTATAGTAAAAAACCCCAAATAACTGCTTCATACTCGCGTTTGTTTTACCGGTCGCGTTCCGCAACTTGGATGTTGAACAAACATGTAGAGGAAGCAAAGTCCATCCTTCTTCAAATCTAAATGCATCTTGTTTAGCTCAGTGTTTACCCAATAAAATAAAATGCAAATTCAAACTCCATTCTGATATTCCAGCCCCTAATCTCAAATGCGGCACAGCAACCCACCGTGCTGCTAAATCGCAGTGAAACAACAAAGGTGGTTTATTTATTGAGGAAACAAACCCAGCCAAACTATTAAATTGATTTTTGGGGGTAGAGGGGTGCAAGGTCGACTAGAATATGTGGTGTTCTTTCACACGGTGGACACTAGAGCAAAAGGTCACAATGCGGATGTTGTTGAAGGTAGATAGCATCTCTGCGGTCCCTGATGACCATTTTTACCTTCCTCCGTCCTCTGTGCGTGAGCTTCCTATTAGAAAGGTAAACACAAGTGTCCACATTCCACTTAATCCACTCTGGTTTCCATCTGGGCAATGAAAAGGAAGGGATGGACAGAAGGAAGTAATCATCATCACTGTTAGGATCAAATTAGTGTCATAAATAATGTCATTGCTTGGTCCTGTATATAGTACTTTCCATTTGTTATGACCCCAAAAATACTGTATTTACTTGAAGGTGCATTACGAAGGTGGTCATTTTTTTGTGTTTGAGACTGCCACCTCTGGCGTAAAGTGGAACTGGAGTTTCAGTTGAAATCTCCCATTTTAAAATAATCTTTCCAAGTAAAAATCAAGTCAAATCACATTTATTTGTAAAGCCCTTAATCACAAAATATCTCAAAGGACTGCACAGGTTACAATGACACTATCCCCTGATCTTAAACCAACATGCGGGCAAGGAAAAACTCAAAAGCTCAGGGTGGGGAAAAAAGAAACCTTGAGAAGGGGCCTCACAAGTGGTAATCCCCCTTCCAGGATGACCAGGGTGGAATAGATTTAGCATTGGGTCACAGTACACAAACATAGTAAACATCAATAAAAGAGAACTTTTCAATGGGCAAATACTTTTTGTTCATTTTAAATATTTCTTCTTTTCTTATTCATTGTATTTAATCTTCACAATGCATAAAGAAAACAAATTAAAAAACTGGGGGAAAATTATAAACAAAAAAATATCAATACTTAGAATTCGGTGGGGAAAAGGTACATTTTTCTGGACTATAAGGCTCACTAGTTTATAACGTGCACCTTTAAAAATATCTTTGTAAAATATTCTCTGGACTTTAAAGTTATGGAATCAAATTTGCTATCACAGCTCAGGTAGCATTTTAAGAAAAGAAGGCAGAAAATAAAAACAATTTTTCCTCGGTATACCACTCGTCTGTTCCTGATTCACCGTTTGTCTCCGGCAACTTATCAACAAATACAATTTAAAAAACATTGTAAATAAGAAAAATGAACCTGAAATGGGGAAAAGTGTAAAAAAGTAGGTAAGTATGTATTTTTTTTCTTATTGTACAATATTTTTCTCATTTTCTTAAACCAGACTTCTTGCTGTGTGGAGCCAGGAACTCAAGGCAAACTTTTAAAAAATAAATACATAAAATATTAAGGCAATATAGCGATATTTTAAAGATTATGTTAAAATAATTCTGAAAATTACCACAATTATTTTCCAACGGATCAAAAATAAAATCTCGTTGAGATATTTGTTTTTTTATTTTATCATATCTTCCTCTTTTTATTATTAAATTGGACTGAAGCAAGAAACTGTGGGCTGATTGTCTCAAAATGCTCAGAACAAATGGATAAAAAAAAAAAAAATCAAGATTCTTTGTACTCCGAGCACTGATCTAGCATAAATATTCTAAAAGGAACTCTTTAACATTACCGTTATAAAGTCTGCAATGCACCCATAAACCTTTGTTGAAAATATAAGTATAAGTGGTTGCTTGGATTCGGTTGGTGAGCATTCCCGGGTATTTTTGTGGAGGCACATTTTAATCTTTTTCTTGAACATGCTTGAATGCTCTTAATTGCTAAGATTTGAGTCCTCCTACTGCGAAAGTAAGTGCCTGCACGTTCATTTTCTTCCCTCCCTTTTCATTCACTGTGCATTTTCTAACTGAAAATAATTCACTTTCTTTTAAAAAAAAAGGTTGAAGAGTAGACAAATATCGCTGACCACATTTGCTCAGCATCGTATGCAATGGAAATTCAACCAGCATCACGGCAGTAAAGGCACCAAATCCTTACCACTGGACCATTAGGATTGTAAGAGATAAAATACATTGAATATGATCTCATCATCACATATTTTTACCAGCTGCCACGTTGTACAATAATGTAATGGATCATTATGGGAAATAGTTCAGCAAAAACAATCTTGTACAACATGGCAACATGAGTAAAAATAGAAATAGAAAATGTGATGGTGAGCTTTTCCCGTGTCAACTAAATTCCTAGTGGCCTGGTAATTATTCAGAAAAATTTGGCTTATTATGATTTTTTTTAATTCTCATCATTATTATTTTTAATGTTATACTTGTGCCCAGTCGTGACAATATAGTCATAACATAAACCAGTCCGTGGTGCAGAAAAGGTAGCGGACCACTGTCTTTGCCCATTTTAAATTGACAACTGCTTCATAGGCTACACGTTAGTTGTGGTCGATAACAATAAATATGTACATGTTGAAGTGTGGAAATATCAGAAGAACCATTTTTTCCCTTTTCCCAGGCGATTTCAGAGCTTCCGGGTCCTGAGATAACAAGTACAGACATGAGACACTATTTTTTTTTTTCTTGAACCAGACCTAAACTACAAATCTGCTATATCAACACAGCCAACACCACTGCTATCTATGATGATTTTCAGGAAGTGTTTAATTCAAACATGGCACAGAATATTTCTGGTAGCTTTTCTTTCTATCTATACTGGAATTTTGTTTGTTTTATCGTCAAGATGGCAATTTTCTTCCTGAGCTCTGAGCAACTGTACCCAACAACATCAGCTAACAGGATTATGAAATCTTTCAAGAAATGAAATGAAATGATTTGCATTTATATAGCGCTTTTTAAGTCATTGACTTCCCAAAGCGCTTTACAATGTGCTTCGCATTTCCCAATAGCGGCCTTGCAGCCATGTAAGGCGCTAACCTGCTTATTGGGGGTATTAGGTGTTCAGTGTCTTACCCAAGGACACTTCGACATGTAACACGGACGAGCCGGGATTCGAACTGGGATCCCTTCATCCCAAGACGAACGCTCTACCTCCTGAGCTACTGCCGCCCCATTTACAATGTGCTTCACATTTCCCAATAGCGGCCGTGCAGCCATGTAAGGCGCTAACCTGCTTATTGGGGACAAGAGACATCTGCATTCTATGAATGACATCTACAGAATCTCTTGAAAAGTAATAAAGATGATAGCAATAATTACTCTTACAATGTGTTCTTTTACCCCCTTCTAGGTTTCAGTGAGATATTAGTCATATTTTTATACAAACAGTTTACTTAAGTATTCATTTTGAATGAATTATTGGGTTATGGATTGCCCTGAGGTAATTAGTGTCTGCTCTGTAGAGAAACAACTGTTGAATATTTGTTGGTAGTTGGTGCTTACTTGCCTTGTATACTAATAATAGGGATTTAAGTTCCACTAAATGTTCAAATTTTAACATGTTAGATTCTATAAACTGTGTGGTTATTATAACCAGCTTTATGCACAATCCTTAAAGCGCTCTTCCGTGATTTTAGTAAGAGATTCTATATTGCTCTTATATGTACCTCCCACGACTGGCTGGCAACCGGTTCAGGGTGTCCCCTGCCCACTGTCCGAAATAGCTGAGATTGGCTCTAGCACCCCCATAACCCTACTGAGGATAAGCGGTGCAGATAATTGATGTACATCCCCAAATGTCTCCACAATAATGTGAATAAGGCAAAATTGATGAACTGTATATTATCTGAACGGTTTTCTTGTCAAATATGTCTGCATCTACTCATAACTGCAATGTTCTTTGCTAATTTGGATTTTATGCTATTTTTATAGGGTCTCCAGCTAACAACTGAGCCAAGAAACTTAAACTGTTTTACTCCAAGCCTCTTTTAATGATAGATTGTTTAAAATGTTCTTAAATTGATAACCCGTGAAGGACGAATGGCACCGAAAATGATTTAGTACCTAATTTATTTTAAATCTAAACAAAACATAAGCGACAGTAACACCGTATTGTATGCTTTTTAAACATTAGACATTTTAAAGATAATTTAAATATCTCAAATAGTTAAAAAAATATGACTTAAATGTTACTTACGTCTCGTGAGCCCATTTGACTTTTGTCTGCACCTGTACTCGTCAGCTCTGCTCCCCGTGTAAGCCAATCAGCAAGCCCCAGCCGTTTGTTTTTTAAAATGTTGTTTAGTAATATTTAATGTTTTTTGATATGAATTCATATACTCAATTATACTGTATATATAATTATTTTGATGATGAAATAAATAAATTCAGAGGCTAATCATCTTTTAGCAAAAGGACGCGAAGCCAATTGGAAAGGGGAACCTAACGAGGAGGACACAGAGAGGGATTGTGCTGTGACTGACATCAAAAACTTTAATGATATACTTACTTACTTACTTACTTATTTAACATATTATTAAGCAGAAGACGACACTCGATAATTGCTCCATGTTTCTATCCGTCGGGAAGGTACTAGCTAATCTTCTTTGAACTTGTTGCTAATAGCTAGTTAGCTCATGCTAATTGCTGATTGGTTGCACGTTAGCATAGCAGGCGAGTTAACTGCGCTACATGGCGTTCGTAGCTCCCCGCAAAAATGTCAGGATTTAAGTCTGAGGAGTGAAAGAAAGAACGTTTTAGGCATCGGGGTGTGATACTACAAAGGTTTGTGCGCATTATTTCAACACAATTGCGCATTTTTGTCTTCTCATTCTGAACCATCCATTATCAGCATTTTATCCTCAGTAGGGTCGCGTGGGTGCTGGAGCCCGTCCCAGTTATCTTCGGGCAGTAGGCAGGGGACACCCTGAACTGATTGCCTGCCAGTCGCAGGGTACACAAAGACAGCCAATTCACTCGCTCAATCACACCTAGGGACAACTTGGACCGGCCGATTAACCTGACATGCATGCTTTAGGAATGTGGAAGGAAACCCACGCAAGCACGGGGAGAACATGCAAACTCCACACAGGAAGGTTTGATCTCATTCTGAACAGTTAGTACACATTTTCATTGGATAAGGGGGAAGGACCCCTAGGCTATTGGATGTCTCCCGAAATTTCTAAATGAATTATTTATTGGGGTTTTGAATGGTAATTTTGTACAAAGCTGAGTCATGAATTCATTTTATTTATGCAACAAACCAGATTGCATTCGGTGTGTTTTTCTACATTGGAAACTAAATCTACTAGTATTTGAAATGGTGAGCTCAAAGCCAGACTTAATATCTTCTTTTTGTGACCTTCCAGGGTGTTCTACATCCCATTGCTTGGTTCCACCTTGTTTTGGCACCAACTTCCATCAGTGTCGGAGAAATGATCTCAGGATTTTACACCTTCAACACAGAGGTGCGTGTCACCGTATTCCTTGTCAGCTTCGGCCAAAGGCATTTTAGTAGTGTCAGTGGGTGGTTTAAAGGTATTATAAACTAGCCTATTTTTCAATCAGGCCATATAATGTGTAGTGTTCCTCCCCACAATCATGTAGATATTTTTTTAAATATTCCAAGCGTCGTTCATCTCTAGAAATTAATTTTCAAAGTGGACAGTTGGACCTCATATCCTCGAGAGCTGTGACGCACTGGACAGGGTTCCTGCGGATCCTTGAAAAGTCTTAAAAGGCATTGAATTAATTGGTTAAAAAATAAGGTCTTAATTGTCATTAAAGTCTATTAAGTCCAATTTTTGAAAGGTCTTAAAAATATAAACACAAATATTTATGACTATTTTTCAATGGTCCACATCCAGGAAGTATGGTTTATTTTTTATTCACGGGTTTTTATGATGCTACACTCAAAATTGGTCGTGAATATTGCAGTGTTATGTTTTTTTTTTAAAGTCATTTTTCATGCATCGTAGTAAATGTTTCATGAATGTAGTAGAAAAGGTCTTTGGAATTAGTAGTTATCTGCCAGTTTTGACTGAAGATAAATGAAGTACTTTGAACATCCTTTTTTATTTAATGTTTCTGGGTTGTTTTTTTTTCAATTTTTTTTTTTTTTTGCCGACTAGGTTTTGAATTTGTTTTTAAAGGCATTAAAAAGTCTTTAAAAGTCTAATTGAACTTGCTTTAACTGAATGACTACGAGAGGCTAAAGAAACGTCGCATCCGGTTGGAAATCATACAACTATTGTTGTAATCACCGAATGCCTAGCCCTCATTTAAGCTTGGAGCAATTGGAACTTTGCCCACTGTGTCACTGGGGGACTTTTATTTTGTGCGAGTTGATCATGAAAGGGTAAGTTTACCTGCTGTGGCGTACAGCGTGTGTTCCTTTTTTGACTTTGCCTCATTTTAGATATGTGATTGCGACTTTTCCTCTAGTGCTTTTCCACGCTTGTCTTGCAATTAATATAATATTGTCCATGTAGCTCCTCGTTAATGTGCAGGCTTTCAAAAGCTTCCAGTTTTGTTTGGTCTAGGTTATCCCGTTAGCAGTCAGCTAGCTGGCCAGCCGGCCATGCTCATTGTTTTGTCTCCCAGCTAGGTTCATGTTTGTTGCTTCTGCGGCTCGTGGTTATTCTGGCTGCTTACTGCATGTTATTGGTCAGCCAGCAACCAGTTTTCTTCGCCAATTGGTATCGGTTCTTCCTCTATAGCAGCCGACTAGCCTGGTATGTCCTGACTGGTTAAGCCCGCTTTAGCTTTGTGCGTTATTTTTGCCATTTCGCCCCATTTTGACTTAAACTTGGCTTAAAACACTTAAAACCTTTTCGATTAGTAAACCAACGGGGTGACTGGCTTGCTGGTGTGCTTCACATGATGTCAGACCTCATTAAGACAAAGGAGAGAGATGGAGATAAGGAGAGAAAGAGAGAGATTATGCAAAAAACATGTAATCTTTTCACACATTTTGTATGTTTTACAATTTGGCAATCCCTTTGAGCATGGCTAGAATGCTCATGGATGAATTTACATTTGCTTTGCATTCATCGGCGCATCCACCTTCTATCACTATCAACAATTTATCGTACTCTATACATTTTTAATGAATACCGTTGCTAGTGTAAGGTTAATATTTGTCCACCCTCCATATCACAGATGTCAAACGACAGCCCGATGCCCATTAGCAGCTCATAGACATTTTATCAGATGACAGAAACATATACAAATTATGTTATCAGCTGTTGAATATTGTTTATACCATGTACATCTTTAAAGAATATTTTGTGTCAAAATTAACTGTTCACAATTTTGAAAGCAACATGTTTTCCGGTTCTTTTTGGGGAAGAGTACTGTGGGGGCGTACTGTGTTGGGTTGTGTTTGAAAGCAGAAAAAAAATTGAATAGAGAGTGTGGCCAAAAAGTGTGACCTTCATGTGATTCAATTTTTCTGTTTTTTTACTTTTATAAAAAAAGGAACATTTCAAGTCATGTTTATTTGTATAGCCCTTAATTACAGAGTCTCAAAGGGCTGCACAGACCACAATTTTTTGCAAACGACAGACTATTATGACACCATCACTTGATCTAAAACCTACATGAGGGCAAATAATACACGGATACAGATATTGTCAACATAAAGTATAGGTTAGTCAAGTCAAGTCATTTTTATTTGTATAGCCCTAAATCACGAAGAGTCTCAAAGGGCTTCACAGATTATTACACTATATTACACAGACTATTTTCAGCCGACGAGAAGAGTAGGTTAGTCAGATGCTATAGAGGTGTGTTTTAAGCTTAGATTTAAAAAGCTCCACTGAGGTTGCAGATCGAATCTCAGGGGGTAGAGCATTCCACATCACCAGGGCCCGAATGGAGAACGCTCTCGAACCTGCGGATCTCTTCTTGGGTCTTGGGATCACCAGTAGACCAGCATTTTCAGAGCGAAGGCTCCGGACCGGAACATAGGGGGAAATTAAATCTGAAAGAAATGAGGGAGCAAGTCCATGCATGATTTTGTATTTCCTCAAGACCTACATTCAAAATGTTCTTTTAATTCCAAACTTTAACTATAAACATTAGTAAATGAAAAGATTCACTTGTGAATTCGCATGCAACTAGGTAACACTGCCGACTATTAGGTCTGTATGTAATGTCTAACTGGTGTCAAAATGTTACACTCATTTACAGTTTGAGCATATGACAGCATCTTGGAAATCACGCTCAATTTCAAGTCGTTCCCCTCTCACCCTTATTCAGACCGAAACATGTCAGTGTCAGAAAAAAATGCTGACAGGTTTGCGCCTCGGTAGAATATGTAAACGACAGGAAGTGGAGGGAGGGGGATGGGTCGGTTTAGAAAGATGACAGCGGCCCCCGCGAGACAATCCACTGTGAGAGCAGGCGGAGGCTCTATGAAGTCGTCAACTTGATGGAAATGGCTTTTTACGCACCGCGGCCTTGTAAAGCAAAGAGCGTGTTGTGTGTGATCATAAAGGGAGCGACTGGAAGGGCAATGGAGTGCATATCCACGCGTCTTGTCACTGGATGTGTGGTCAGTGGCCTAAATCGCCTCAACATTTTTCTTGGAGCTTTATAGTATAGCTGTGATGCTATAAAAGCTAAGATTTTGTTCTATACAATAGCTTCTTGTATGATGGTCTCGGTCAGAATTGAATGGTATGGGTGTTAAAGGATCAATTTTGAAAAGGATAGGTGTAAAATATCGTAAATTATACTGTATAATAAACTCATGTTTAGGGCCCCACCCAATAATTTCCAGATGGCAGAAAGATGGCACTTCAAACATCGACCAAATCACGATTATTCCCCTAAAATGCCATAAAAAGTTTTCCAGAAATCGCAGACATTTTGATGCTACCTCGAATGCACAGTTTTGCCCATGAAGCGTTAGCAACTAGAAAATAAGTCAAGTCAAGTCATGTTTATTCGTATAACCCCTAATCACAAGGAGTCTCAAAGGGCTACACAGACAATTGCAAACTACGGACTATTATAACGCCATCCCCTGATCTAAAACATACACGAGGGCAAGGAAAAACTCAAAAACCACAGCATGAGGAAAATGAAGAAACCTTGAGAAGGGAACGTATCCCCCTTCCAGGATGACCAGGCTGCAATGGATGTTGCATTAACAAACAATACAATTAAAAATCAAATATTAATAATTAGGGTATAATAAAAATAACATTCGTTGCTCTCTAAACCATGGGTTACCATCATTTTTGAAAAAGGTTATTACAAAGGGCTACCAGTTTAATATGCATTTCCTATTTTCTTGCTATAATGTATTTACTACATTATTATTAGGAGTAGGGCAAAAATGGAGCCTGTCCACCACAAAAGCATTGTTCTTGAAATGGGGAGCAACATACAATAGCATTACGGTTAACCCTCATTTATCGCGGGCTTCCGTTCCTAAAAAAAACCATAATAAACGAAATCTAAAGTAAAAACCTTATTTGTACCATTATTATGCAGTTTTATACCTTTATACAGTGTCTGAAATAATATCTGCCCGGACGCCCGGGCCGTGGATGTTTTACGTCGGGTGTACAACTTACAAAACGTCTCCGACCGGGTTTCCGACAACTTTTTCAAGAAAAAAGAAAAACAAAACAAAAAACTACCAGAAAAATATAATACAGTGGAACCTCGGTTCTCGACCATAATCCGTTCCAGAACCCTGTTCGAAAAGCGATTTGTTCGAACACAGAAATCATTTTTCCCATTACAAATAATGTAAATCATTTTAATCTGTTCCAACACCCTGAATGTTTACCTTTGTTTACCTTTAAGACACAAATAACATGTAACCCAGGCCAATCGTACGTTCGCGTTAGCGTAATCTTCCGTTAGAAAGATTACGCTAACATAATAATAATAATAATAATTTCCTTGTATTGTCATTCTGTGTAACAATGTACACAGAACGAAATGTCGATTGCACCTGACCCGTTGTAGCGAGCCGATGCAGCCGCAGCCAACAGAGGGCGCCGCCGACCACTTTTTAAGTCTTAGGAATGACTCGGCCGGGGCGCGAACCACCGACCTCCCAGTCTCAAAGCGGGCGCCTTACCATCTAGGCTAACATGAACGTGTAAAAATAAAAAAAGGATAAAGAAAATAATTATGAATAGGATTTTTTTACCTTTGTGGTGGTCAGCAGAAGGCGCAGATGGACGGTGAGAGGGATGGAGGAGAAAGGAAAATGATTGTTTGGAAGGAGAGTCCCCTTCTATAAAAACTTCAGGGAGCTCTTCTGTCTGAGGGGTGCTCACACGTTCAAATCTCTTTGCTACGGATGACTGGCTACAGGATGTTCTTTTCTCTTAAAATATCTATCCAATGACACTTGCCTCTGCCTTCTTTTTAGCACTTTTCAGAAGTGGTTCATGACAGTGTCATTAAAGTCATGATGACTCTGGTGGCTGCAGCTTCATCGGTGCGGTGAAATTCTGTAACTCGGCCCATTTACTACACATTTGTTTCACCTTGGCAGCCCCTAGTGTATTGGAGGTGCAAATGCACCTGAGAAAATTAAAAGGAGTAAAAAAATGTGATGTGAATCATCCACCCCGGCATTCGAACTCCGATTTTTTTGACCGAACAGCGAAGCAAGAATTTCTCAATTTTTGGTCAGGCTCCGATTTGTTCGAACTGAGAGGCGTTCGAAAACCGAATATAGTAAAAAGTAGTCGGCCACCCGGGTGGAGACGTTTTGTAAGTTGTACACTCGACGTAAAAGATGCACGCCCGGGCAGACGTTATTTTAGACACTGATTATAGGATGCGAACATTGACATGTTTGCTACTGGAATTGGTTCAGTAAGTCAGTTTAAAGTTGTGACTCTTGAGGCTTTTAAGCAGGTAGCTGTGATTTATTAATGGCCAATTGGATGTCGGATTCCAAAGCGGTCATTTCTTGAATTTGAAGTTCCCCGCATGCTACAAAGTGGGAATTGTGACGAGTTCTGCCCTAACAGGCAGTCTGTATTTTTAGGATATGGCGGTGTTAGCGGTGAGTCGCTGTGATTCTCTGACAGTTACTTAGCGCTGCCCTTCTGGGCTCTCCGCCTTTTTTCTTTCCCCCCCAGGAAAGTCATTATAGAAGTGGATTATACACGACAGCAAAATCTCGTTCCCTAACCTCTCGGGAAGTGAAGGCTGAAACATTTGGATTAAAAACGCACACAGCTCAGTTCGAAAAAGAAATGTACATTTACGCCTTTCTGGTAAAAATTTGATTCCTATTTTCTGAAAAACAAAAACAAAAAAAAGTAATATAAGATGATAATAATGAACAAGCTCAACTATCTGAGGAAAAAAAAACAGTTAAATGTTGGATAATAAGAAAAAGATCATATTAAAATGAACAAAATGAGTTGCCATTTTTTAAGTATAGCTATTATAATTGCACTTTTAACAATGGGATAGGGGTTCGCCCTTAATGGAGGAAGTTCAGCCTACTCCTTTTGGCCACATATTTATGTATTGAATAATTGTATTGTACAGCATTTTTTTCTGCAAATATATTGTTTCCTTTAGTTAATTCGTGATTTGTGTTGTTTTTCTTGTTGTTTCGCTTCTATAAAAAGCCACACTCATGCGTGCTTATGTGGGGTAGGATAAACAATAAATAACTATAATGTGAGTAATTTCTATGAAATTACATTTATATCGAAAATACAATTCTTGTTTTTTAGTTGAAAATTTTGCTCTTTAATTTTTTTAGGATTTCTTCACCTGTTATTTATAGCAAAATAACAATATTTCAAATAATAAATTTTAATTTCTATATTTTATCATAATTTTTTCCTTTAAAAATTCAAAAAATGAGCAATAGAATTTAAGATGATGTATGACAAATAATATTTATCTCTCATTAATTTGTTTTACCGAAAATAATTCTTAATATTAGCTAAATTATCTCACAGCTTCCATATAGGATTACTGGTACGTTGCGAATTTTAAACATTTTTTTTTATTTGACTACAAAAATAAGATAAACTTGTCATTAAATAATACATTATTTTCTGCATGGTTTTCCCCCATTTGTCCACAAAATTTCAATCTTTGAATAAATAAGAGGAAATTAATAATGTTTTTTTAAAATCAGATTAATCGAAAAAAATAACTGTCAGATTAATTGATTACTAAAATAATCGTTAGTTGCAGCCATTATATATACATATATATACACACGGGGCAGCACGGCCGCGCAGTGGTTAGCGTGTGTTTGGCACAGTTCTGAGGTCATGAGATCGAATCTCCTGTGTGTAGTTTGCATGTTCTCCCCGTGCTTGCGTGGGTTTCCTCCGGGCACTCCGGTTTCCTCCGACATTCCCAAAACATGCATGTCAGGTTAATTGGCCTAACCAAATTGTCCCTAGGTGTGGATGGGCAAGCGGGTTGTCTGTCTCTGAATGCCCTACGACTGGCTGGCAACCCCTGCCCACTGCCCAAAGATAGCTGGAATATATATATATATATGTATATATATATATTCATAAATATTTTTAAAAATATATTGTCATTTTTTTTTATAATACAAGTTTATGAAACTAGTGGGACCAATTAAACTGGTGGTCTGCCAGAACCTCCCTATGGTATGGAAAACTCTGCATTAAATGACCTGCCAACAAAACACAATTTTATAGGAGTTTACTTAACAAATAAATTAATGTGGCCATTAATTTAAAAAAAATGTAAGAGTACCCTAATGTCACAATACATTTACTATCGAGCACAGGTGGATATTGTCCATTTAGATAAAAATAAAAAGGTATCAATGATACATTATTACTTTATTTCCTCAATATTTTGACCTTCTGCTGACAAGCAACGCTTAACCAACTTTTTAAAAAACATATATTTCTTGAATAAATAACTCACTGATATTTGTTCTTAAGCTTTCTTTTATACTTGTATTCCACTTTTGTGCTGATTATAGCATTGTTTCTAGCTGCAATAAAAAAGAAACGTCTCTTCAATCCAGAGCAGGTCGTTCCTTTTTGTGCACACTCCTCTGAGCCTAGTCAAAAATCCTTCGGTCTCTCTCCAGCTTTATCAAATTCACCTCCATATAAAAGAGGCTAATTAAAATTTTTACTCATTCTAACACTCTTATCGCTGACAAATCTATGCATTGCATCAAAAGCAATTAAGGCTTCTGAATTGGCTTTTGTTCTCCAGTCAGTTTAATTAGCGGAATGAATATAGCGAAGAAGGACTCATAGAAAGGAGAAGCCATCGTCTTAATTGCATCCCGCCTACTGAAATTGTCTTTGCTACTTTGTATTGCACCTACAATTGCGCTACTATTTTGAAAAAAATGATAATATTTTCATTACATTGTTCTCCAGTGATTGATCATCTTGAGAGTGATGGCGTTATAACCCAGTACAGTGGTACCTCTTTTTACGAGCTTCATTCGTTCCAGAATCGTCGACTTGCCCGTGGAATGAGCAACTTTTCTCAATATAAATAATAAAAACTAAAACTAACGAGCATCCAAGTGAAAACTAAATAGCTATTAAAGACATCTTCCTAATCACTAATTCAAACAGTAATTAAACATTAACATACTGTAATAAGATAGCATACTAGTCAACTCTTGGCTCTGATCCGGATCGTCTTGGTCACTGGTGGCAGACGACGTAATCGTACATTGTTAATATTATTGTGGTACTCTACATAGTCAGTTTTGCTGTGAGTAACTAGGTGCCACATTGTGTTTGTAATGTTGTTTATTGCTCAGTAAGGAGTATTTGCAATCATTTGTTGAGGATTGTTAAGGATCTACTTACAAATTCAATTCGTTCTGGGAGTATCTTTGTAACCTGAAACACTTGTAAGTAGAGATGACTTTTGAATGTTAATGCGTTCCAAATTGCGGATTTTTTAAAAAGTTTTTAATCTTAAACATAAAAGAACATGAAACAAATTAAGGTTAACATATGATTACTGCACAATAAACATAAAAGGAGAGGCACATAATGTAAAAACAAAACAGAAAATAAATGAACTAATAAGAATGTGAATTTTTACCTTTTGACTAGCCTCTTCGTTTACTGGTCCTCAGCAGTGTTTTTTAAATTGGTGTTTTTTGAAAAACTGATCCAATGACGTTTGCTTTTGCCGGCTTTTGACCAACCTGTCGGAAATGCGCGAGGCAGATGTCGTCATAATGAGCAATAGCCCGACCTGTCAACACTTTTTCTGAAATATTCCTTTCCACGTTTTCCTAGACTTCATGGAATTTTGCCAGAATGGTTTTAATTTTGGCTGACGACTGCACGCGCGAGTGTGTGTAGGATACTTTTTGTTTGAGTTAAATCCTCTTAAGCAGGGTTTAACTGCTTTATATAATACTCAACTTTCAAACAAAGGTGGTAAGATTAAGCTTGTAGTCTTTGAACTCCTCCTGAACAACGTTGTGTGTTTTCATACTTTTCTATTATCTCCTGCTTTGTTTCAGTGGCCAGAAAAAGTCTCTTCCTCTTCTTTTCTCCTTGTTTATTTTTCGGGATGTCTTTTGTGGAGTCCATGGTGAATGATAGCTTTTCGTAGTGGTACAATACAGTAGACTGTTTACAAAGCGGGAAGGGGGCGCGGAGATCCTGCCTGGCTTCACGCTTACGTATCATTTTGCAAGGTAGAACTCCCGCAGTGGCGAATGGTAGCGCGTACTCTTGGGTATTTTTGACTTGGTATCCTGAAACACCTTTGTAACTAGAGTCAATATTTTCCCGTTCTTGTACTTTGTAACCTAAAACTTTCATATGTAGATACATTTGGAAACAAAGGTACCACTGTAAATGTGACATGGCATGAATGTTTTCAGTCAAATCTGTGTAATCCAGCCCACCCTCTTCCCCAACAACTTGTTCACTTCCATGTTTCCATTCCCTCCAAAGGCTTAATCATTTAGACACTCTGCAAGTGAATTGCTTTTAATCACTGTGGCCCAGAAGTAGACCACGAGAGTACACAACACTATGGAATCGGACTCCTTGACCGACTCAATTTTTTATGGGTGTGTCTGTGCTGTGTTCGTTAAAAGCATACATGTGTTTGGAAGGATTCATAAAATGAACATTAGAACAGGGGTGGCGAACACGTGACTCTAGAGCCGCATGCGGCTCTTGGCCAATAAGAATGTGGCTCTTTGCCTCATCATATTTTCTATGTAGTGTGGCTCTATGCCTCGTTTCACGTTTAGTTTTTTTCCCCCTCTTAAAACACACTTGAATCCATCAGAGTTTTATATATATATATATTTATATATATATATATATATATATATATATATATATATATATATATATACCACAGCCATATCCCCCCAGTGGAAGGTGGCTGGAGTCATTTCTGACTCTTTTTGGGAGATTGATTTAGAGGAGGGGATTCCCAGCCCCCTTCCTCAACCCAACTGAGGTGTTGGGAGTCATTAGGTGACCAAACCCCCCCAATTCCAACCCCTCATGCTGAACGCCAAGCAGGGAGGCAACGGGTACCAATGTTTAAGTCTTAGGTATGACTCTGCTTAGGCTTGAACCACAACCTCCCAGTCTCGCGGCGGGCGCCATACCACCAAGGCCACCAAGCTGGAGAGTTAATAACAAATAATAAATAGTATTTTGAAATTAATTTGGCAGATTTGTTGTTTTTATGCTGCCAACACATAACTGACTTCCAATCATCTGCTTAGGCTACGTCTAATGCCGGGAAATTAAGTAAACTTTTCATGAGCGTGCAGACTGTTACCCTGCAAAATGCAAAGCAAAACGGAACTATGAAGATAAAGACACAGGGCATTTCCGGGAGGATGGGAAGATGCTTACTTTTTTTGAACGGAATGGCAAATCACTCTGCTTATTATGCAGTACCACGATATCCCATTTCAAGACTCCAAATCTTCAACGTCATTTTAGCACAGCCCATGCTAATATTGACACGGAATTCCCCAAAGGTACTGAACTACGCAAGCAAAAATTGAGCACCTTCAGAAGCCAGGTCAAAAGACGGTGTCAAACGTTTCAGCAATTGATGAAGCATAGAGAAACTGTGACACTTGCCTGGCGTGGAACATTGCCCCTGCTAAAAAAACCATACAGCGAAGGCGAGTTTTGATGCAGTGTTTTGTGGATTTAATTGAAACTCTGGCTCAGGATAATAAGAAACTCAAAGATTCCATTACTGATCTACAGCTGTCACAACACACAGTTGAAACCAGAATATCAGACATAAACAAAACGCTTGAATCTGATCTACACGAAGACCTGAACAATATGTTTTTAATTGTGTGTGTTTGTGTGTGTCTGTCTGTCATGGCAGGTCAGAGCGTGGTGTGGCTCTTTGACTCTCACAGTTAAAAATTTCTGCTTTTTGTGTCAAACTTGTTCTCCACCCCTGCATTAGAAGGATGTAAAAAGAAAACAGTAAAAAACGCTTCATGGTACCGTTACTGTTCTATCATCGTTTGAGTGTATGTCTTGTTGTCGTCTTCCTTTCATGTTTTGTTTAGTTGCAGACGGTTTAGGTTCCAATCAGTGACGTGCGGTGGTGTTTGTGTCTGGTGAGGCACAGTCCGATTTAGAAATAATTTACCCTCTATCTTATTCATCATTTGATTGGCAGAGAAAGATCGCAATACAGTGGAACCTCGCTAGTTCGCGGTTCCACTCTCGTGGGTTCAGAGCTTCGTGGGTCTAAAAAATATTCAAAAATTAAAAATATCAAAAAATATTAAAAAATTAATAATAATGAAAAATATTAAATTAAAATTAGAAATGACATTATTTTACAAAATTTGAAAACAAAATATTCAATTAGAATTAGTAATTGCATCATTTTACAAAATTTTAAAACGCAAAGAAATGCACATATACGCTAAGCATCACGGGCATAAACGCAAGCTGATTGGCCAGCACTCGCTGAATACTCGACTCCCCATTGGCCCATTCACTACAGTAGCCCAAGCTTCTCCCGATGCCCATCAGTCCACGCTTATCTCATATACAGTACGCTTCTCGCTATAGATCGCGGTTAGTTAGTCTTTGTCTCGCGGTGATTTTTTTAATTGTTAAAGTTTTGTGAAGCCCTTCGTGATGCCTCCCAAACGCTCTTTATCCGTTGGTGCATCTAGTGAACCGAAGAAAAAGCGAAAGATGTTAACAATTAACGAAAAAGTGAGTTTAGAAGAACT
Organism: Urocampus carinirostris; assembly: GCF_059441175.1. NCBI lineage: Eukaryota > Metazoa > Chordata > Actinopteri > Syngnathiformes > Syngnathidae > Urocampus > Urocampus carinirostris. The sequence goes on from NC_142366.1 coordinate 26,959,462, forward strand.
TATTGTAAGAGGTAAGTTAAATGTTGTTTGATTGTTTGATTGTTTAACATGAATCTCTCTCTCTCTCTCTCTCTCTCTCTCTCTCTACACCCATTTTTTATATGAATAATCTAAATATGAATAAAATGATGACTCACAACACGTGGTAAGCTTTCTCTCCTGGCTTTGATCTCTCTGATCTCCGGCAAAACTAACATTAAATGCGACAGAAACAAATTTAAAATAAATCCAAACGGCTTGCCAACAATATTTTTGCCGTTCCATGTATTCCGTTACTCCCCAAGCCTGCACAAAATTTAGTAATTTTATTCATATTTAGTTTCTTTTGTTTTTTACTAGCATATTTGGTATTGGAAATAATCCAAAAGTAATTAAAAGTAATCCAGTTAAAGTAACCATATCCAACCCTGGTGGTATGGTACAATTTTATTCATGTACAGGTATTACTGTAATCTTAAACCCCCAGAAATAGAAATTATAAATGTTAATTTGTTGCACGAAACTACGGACTAATTATGTTAGCTAATTGTAGTGTTTGCTTGTTTTTGAAAGCTGATAACAATAATTGGTTGTTCGTAAGTAAATTGTTCGGTAGAACAGTGTTCTAGACACTCAATTGTTTTTGTAAACAGACAACATATTTTACAGTTTTTTTTTTGTCATAACATGAAATTCACTCTCTCTCTACCCGTATTCTATATGGTGTACTGTATACAGGGGGGTATACTGTATACCTGTGTACGTTTTTTTAAGCATTTTTGAAAGGGCGCCGCTACTTCGTGGATTTTCAGTTTTCGCGGGTGGTCTCGGTCCCCATTAACCGCGATAACCGAGACTTCACTGTATATAAACTGAAACGTAAAAAAAAAAAGTCTTAACTTATAAATGGAGTTCATACAGTTGGATGTGCTCTTCTTTTAGTGTCACCATCAATTCATCACATTTTTCTTTTTCTTTTTAAGAATGACCCACTTTTTGGAACAAGCATATCCTTCCATAGCTTAGCATGTCCTTGAGGAAACTTATTATTTCACAGAAACTTTAGGTTGTTCTTTCCGGTAAGCCACCAATCCCAAAAGAGAAAGTCACGTACCCATCTGCTGTTAATGGTCACCCTGAGATTTATGTAGCAATTTTCAAATCATACCTTAAGTTTCAACCTTATTTCTGCCTGGTATGACCTTAATTACCCTCTTGCAGTACTGTATCACACTTATTTTGAAAGTCACAATGTTGTATTCATGTCCCAACGGTGCATTTCACTGCGTTAGCAAACTTGGCCGTTCAGGCAATCGAGTTGAAGGAACGACCACGTTAATGGCTGTTTGTCACCTTTTTGCTCTGCTAACATAAGGTCCCGAGAACACTTCCTCCTGTCCTACATGGGAAGTAACATCTATTTTGGTCCCACGGCTAATGTTCTTGGAGCATGTTAAATGATGCAGCGCGCCCTAAAAAATGAAAATCCGCATCCAAACGCTGTGAAATTCATCCTGCTCCAAAACACTTTCCTCAAATAGAAGTGAATATCCGGCAGAGCGCAATTTTCCTACACTTGCAGAATCTAATGAGATTTCAGGTACTTGTTTAAATATTCTCCTTTATGGTTGTTCTTAAAAATCCAGGTTTTATGTTTGATGCTCCGGATTACTCCTACATTTCAGAAATGTGAAGATTTTTTGCCAATGAGTGGGGTTCAGGCTCTTTGCAACCTGTTTTTTTTTGGTTGGCCTCGAACTAAAGTTCTGCGTGATTTTTCTTTTTTTTGCAGACTTTTTTTCACAATTTTGTATGCTTTGATAAACAGCCAAAAATATTTTTAACAAAGAATGAAACATTAAACATTTAACATTTCTTTGATGAGTCAGAATTTATTTTTAACAAGTTTTTTTTTTACATTGATTTCTGGGACCATAATATAAGACAGATATTTTAAAATGTGGAATTAAAACCCAAAAACTAATTTTAACGACAAAGTAACAATTTGCTGAATTTTTTATTTTTTAAAGTGCATAATTGTTCAGCCGACACATGTGAAGTTTAATTTTATATTTATTTTAAAATTATGTTTTATTAATTTGTAAAGTGTGAAAATGCAATGTTAATTGTTCAATCAACAAGCTCTTTTTGTTGACTACTATAATATACTGTACATGGTCGCATACAACCTGAATTTGGAACTATCAAATACAATACTAAAATCAGTGAGTCTGCTTATATGTGCATAAAATGTCTCATGCAATGCCCTAATGCTTCCCCCGATCTTCTTCCTGTCAAGTCAATCAGCGCCGTCTCAATTGTGATTCGGAGGAACCCCATCTCATTGTACTGTGTTAAAGTATATTCTATTGCCTATTTTGTCAATAATAATGGGTCCCAAGAAAGTTTGTGACCAAGAAAAGTGGAAAACGGTCGGGCGGTAGTTAGCGCTCATCTTAGGATCAAGAGGTTGCAGGTTCGATTCCTGGCTACTCCGGGTTTTATGTCGAAGTGTCTCTGGGCAAGACACTGAATCCCCAATGCCCCTGATAAGCAGGTAGTTGCCTTGGATGGCTGATGCTGCTATCAGTATGTGAATGTGTGTCAATGGGTTAGTGTGAAGCACATTGTAATGCACTTTATTACTTGTTATTGAAAAGTAAAGTGTGAAAAGGCTATCACGAACAAACAAGCAATTTTGAGGATCTCATAAGAGTGATTTGATAGTTTGATGGATTGCTTGATAACTCCGTAACTGCAGCCTATTCTTATTGTTGTTATTCTTTGAAAATACATTTTTTTCCCCTTTTCTGGCATGCCAGTCTTTAAATACTAATGCATTTATGTGTTATACAATGGAACACATATGTGTTTTAGTGTACAGGGATTCTATTTCATCTGATTGATAAATTGCCAAAAATGATCATTAGATTCCTTGATAATTCTATATTCTGGACCTTGTCGATTGTGCCTTTGCACTGGAACCCACAGCCGTCTGATGCGTAGGAATAGAACTACACCTTCATATAAAACAAATGCGCTGACAAAACGTTACCCTCACGGCGGCCTCGTTTGACCCGCCCGGTGATAAATGACGCGTTTCCAGCCGGGACAAGTAGAATGAATGTCCTATTTGTGCGTGCTCACATTCAATCATTAGAACAACGCAGGGCTGACTACAAAGCTCACGGAAAAGATAGATGATGCGAGCTGTGTCCATGCACTTACTGTATATTTGCTGACAGACAGCTGGCGTTCTTCCCACAGGACGACGCGTCCTCATCCCTGCTGGCTCACCCGCGAGGTCAACGACAATCTAAATTTCAATTAAAGCGCAGACTGTTGCCGATGGAGACCGAGTGAATGTTGATGGGTCTCTGTTTGTGGGACTGATTGAGAGAGGGGAGATAGAAGAAGAAAAAAAGTTCGGCCAATTATTTTATTATCACAAATCCCTCTGACTGTGAGCCAGGGTCGCTGCTACGGTTGAGATTAGTCGCAACAGCAATTATTATAACAATTATAAACGAGACGACAGCGGTGTGCCCTGCGGATGCGTTGTGAAGGGGGTTCTAGAATGTCAACTTAAAGAGCATTGATAGAATGCTCAAGGTGAAGTAAATATTTGTTTTTTTAAGGCTTCAGACTCTCCAATCCAAACTAGTTACATCTCTCACTTTGTAAAATTTGATGGATAAATATGACCCATTTTCTTGTCCAAAGTCAACTGGGACTGGTTTTTCTGTATTAGTGCCTCTTAGTGGTAAATTACATTAATTAAAGAAAAAACATTGGTTTAAATAACAGGTAGGGGTTCTTAAAATCCTTGAAAATAGTTGAATTTTAATGTTGTTATTTCAATGATTGAACGATTTTGGAGGAAGTGTTTGGAAATGCTTGAATTTGTTGCCATGTTTCTCAACAAGTCTGCATGAAAATTGCGCCGGCATATCTCTCTAGTGGCTACGCTCTGCCATTGCAATTCTCCCCTCAAGATTAACGAGCAGCTCTCATTTCTTTGTATGGCATTGTCCTATGAAGTGTCCTATGGGTTACAACAAAGAGGACACGGGCATGCTACTCCTAAACGGGGCACTATGGAATATTTGTTTTTTTTGCAAGGATTCAGAGGTAAGATCGGGTCTAAAAAAATATAAATAAATAAATATAGCCCAAACCCGAAAAATTAAGTTGATTTGATGGACCGAGCCTGAAATAAAACCACCTAAGAAAACACTATATGTCACCAACCTCCCGGGCTTAACAGGTTCAGTAATTGTTCAAATCCGCAAATATATCTGTGATTTCCTCAATATCTAAAAATCATACGTCTTGAGAATTGCACACGCGAATGTGAAGATCGCATATGTACATACAGTAGCAGATATATTTGTTGCCCTCTACACCACAGCGTAATTCTTCTTGAAATGACACAGGAGAAATTGAAAAATTGGCTTTGAAAGTCCATAAAAAGTGCTTGAATTTAAGTCAATTTTATTTATATACGTCTTAAAAGGTGGCAGCACGGCAGCGCAGTGGTTAGCGTGTGTGCGGCACAGTTATAAGATCTTGGGAACCTCCTGTGTGGGTTCAAATCCAACTACCGGACTTCCTGTGCGGTGTTTGTATGTTCTCCCCGTGCTTGCGTGGGTTTCCTCCCACATTCCAAAGACATGCATTTCAGGTTAATTGATCGGTCCAAATTGTCCCTAGGTGTGAATGAGCGAGCGAGTTGTCTGACCCTGTGTGCCCTGCGATTGGCTGGCAACCAGTTCAGGGTGTCCTCTGCCCACTGCCCGATGATTGCTGGGATGGGCTCCAGCACCCCCGCGACCGTATTGAGGATAAGCGGTGCAGCTAATGAGATGAGATGAGAGACGTCTTAAAAGGACAGCTCAGGTAACAATTTCACCATCCCCTGATATTGAATTCGGCCATGATAAAGCAATAGCTTGGTCTTGAAAAATTAGTTTGAAACACTTTACTTACATTTTTAACTTATTTACTGCCAAAAATTAATAGTTGTTGTCTATATATGTCAATGGCAGTGAATTCTTTGAATATTTCAGTATTAAATTGCTTATTTATTGTTGGTAGAATTTACAGTTTTTGTTAGCATTTAAACTAACCATATAGAAAATTGTTTGGGTTTGCATTTAAAAACATAACAAAAGGGCGAACACAGAATTTGGTGGGCTTTGTGAAATGACACACACACAAAATCAAGGTGGCCCTTCTATCAGATTGGGCACATATCACAATAATGCAATTATCATGACCTCCCTTATTTACCTTGCATTAGGAATTGATGTACATAGACATAGTCATTTTAAGTAGGGACAGGCAAGTACTGACACCAGGTCTTGGTATTGTACTGATACCTGCCTTTTGGGTACTAATACTGCCTTCTAGTGGGGCTTTAACAATCGGGCAATTAAAGCTAGGATACGTTGCCAATATCATAAAACATGATGGGGTTTTACCATATTTGTTACAAACATTTTATTTAACCACGGTATTGATATTTTGTTTTTGTATTCACGACTTCTCGATGTCGGAATCTGTCTGGAAAAATTGTGCTATCGTACATCGACCATGTTTTTTTTGTTTTGTTTTTACTCAAAGCTTATTTGGAATACACTACTTATTGTGTTTATTATTATTATTATTTGTCTTGTTAAAAAAAAACCTGAAAGACGAAACTCCAGTGTGTGTTTGCGTATGTGTGTGTGGTCAGAAGGAAATCCCCAGCAATTAACTTGAGCATCATGCACACACATTAAAGCGCTCCCATTAATGTCTTACTTCCCGTTTAGTGACACAGTTGAGAAGCTATTAGAGCAGACCTGCGTTCGCTAAAGGCTTTTTAGGGACATTGTAATTGCACATGTGAAGAGGTCATCCCCACTAATTGACTTGAGCGTGCAAGCGGATCCCAGTCCCCAGTTTCTTTGCAGGTTCCCTTTGGTAGCTGCTAAAAGGGGTCCTGCTTTCCTATTTGTCGGAATTTTCCCCAATCATCCATCAAGCCAAATCAACAAACTTTAAGCCGTGAAGCAGAAACTGAGAGACAAATATTTTGACTCGTGGGTCGTATTTGCTGAAGTTCTCCTGTTGCATTTTAATTAGCAGTCAAACTGTGCACTCGCCAATCGCACAGCACAGCGTCAGGAAATAATCAGCCGGGAGGCTGATGCAGCAGGTCGGCGAGCAATCAACTGCTGACTTCCTGGCTGCCTGACAGAATTGACCTTCAGCGGAAGATCTCATTAGCAAGATTTTAGACATTTGTTGTTGATTGAATAGCTGGCGAAGAATTCACAGTGAAGAAAACAAGTACCGTATACACACAGGTCAGGTTTTTTTGTCTAAGGTTTTAAATTTTGCTTTCGTGTCTTGTACAGTAAAATGATTAGTGTGACTTGTATGCACTGCCAAGCACAGCCAAAATTTCAAAGGAGATATAAAACTCAACTTTCAATTTTATAATCCTTTGTGTGTTTAGATTAATTTGCTTGGGTGATGATAACATCTGGTTTTGTTTGTCCTCTTCAAAAGAATTTTTTTTTTTTAAACAATTCTAAAGGCTTTAGTGAGTATCAAGTCTCTGGGAATCGTTTCAGTATGATCAATCACGGCTAAATGGCAGGAGTGGCTTTGATCAGATCTCTGTCAACACACTTAGTGCCTTATTTCGTCTCTATCGACCGTATGACACCTTATGGCAGTGTGTAGGCGCTGGCCCACATTCCGAGTATTCCCAGTGTGGTGAGAAAAGCATGCAGCCTGTTAGCACCTCAAAGCTGTATTCTTTCTAAAACAAGAACGTTCTTAGTCATTGTCAGGACAGAGAAGGATGATGTTTTGTGCATGTCCGCGTTCGCCATTTCCACTTGAATTATGAAATCTTTGCTCTCTTGTTTACTCGGCCTGCATATACGGACTCTAAGTCAGGGAAGGGGCCCGTGCAGTCCTAAAAGTCCGCACCATTTGTTTCCTCTCCTGTGTGCTGTGCTGTGCTTTACGTTTCCTGAGTAAGATGTGGTGATGAGGATTCTCAGGAACTTGATGTTGTCTACCCGCTCCATCACTTCTCTGTCCAGGATGAGTGGGGCGTGGTCAGTTTATCTGGACCTCAAAGTCCACGACAACCTCCTGTGTTCTTAGTGTTCACCATTGTGCTGTTGCATCTCCCCTCTGTATTGGGTCTCATAGTTGCCTGAGATGTGACCCAAGACTTTTGTGTCATCTGTGAATTTCTCGACTGTATTGGTGGGATGCATGGCAGCACATTCGTGAGTAAATAGGGTGGAGATGACTGGGTTGAGCACACAACCTTGTGGGGGGCCCGTGCTGAGGACGAGGGCGATGACGTTGTCTTCCCAATTCTCACCACCTAAGGCCTGTTGTTGAAAAAGTCCCTGATCCAGTGGCACAATGATGCAGGCAGACTCACCACGTGTAGTTTCAGCGCCATTTTGCCTGGGATGATGGTTTGCAAGCTGAGCTATAGTCTACAAAAAGCAGCCTGGCACATGGGTCACGTTGTTGTGCAGGGTGATGGAGACAGCATCTTCCATTAACCCATTCTACCTGTAGGCGAACTGGGACTGTCGGTCTGTGAGGGAACTATGATAACATGCGCTGACCAGCTAGCAGCAGTGTTCCTGGACATTTTCAATCTGTCCCTGCTGGTGTCCAAGGTTCGGTTTGTTTCAAATCTTCTACTTTAATCCCAGTAGCAAAAAAATCCAACCTGTCCTAATGATTACAGGCCCTTCGCTTTGGCCTCGGTGATGGTGAAGTGAGTTGATTATATGCAATCAAAGCCGGTGCTGATAATTAAAAGGTTTCACACAAGTGGTAAAATGCTTGATTGGGGTGGTTTACAAGGCGTATTTACAAAAGAAACAAAATAATTCATTGTGGTTAAGGCACAACAATGCATTTTAAATTTGTATTAAAAGGGATTCTAAATCTTTTTTTTTCTTTCTTACATATATATTAGGTGAGATTACTGTTTGAATCAATTGTTTTTGGCCTTTAAAGGTGGTTAACTTTTTCTTCCTCCACATTTGTTTAGCATCTGTGTTGTGCGACACGACAGGTAAAACAAGTGCTGTAGTTGAGCAGTTCTGTTGAGGTTTTTGATTACAATATAACAGATACAAACAATTAAAACAGAATATCCTGGACATGTAAATATAGAACAATACTTTGATGGTTTCTCAAATGGGTTTAAAACGGCTGAAAATCACTACCAAGGGGGCGGAACATGGTGCTATTTCACAAAATTGAAATATAAGTCAATGGCATATTCCCAAAATCTGGAATTCTGCAGCTGGAAGGCTAAGATATTAGCCCCTCCTACCAACATTAAATCTAAACACCAATTAAAACAATGTATAGACTGCGTAACATTGGGATGAATGGATACATTTAGATGGAGTAAAAAAGAACATTCAAATCTATGGATGATAATAATGTGCATTAATTAACACTAAATGATTAACCTGTTTAAAATATTGATGTGGTGATTAAAATAACGGATAGGATATCACTGAAAAACTCATAAAATTATCAGTCTATATGCTGAGACATAATTCAATATTACAACTATTAATCATATACCGTAAATTCCGGACTATAGAGCGCACCTGATTATAAGCCGCACCCACCACATTTTAAGAGGAAAACCGATTTTGTACTTACACAAGCCGCACCTGTATATAAGCCGCACGCGCCCACATTAAAACATGTAACACAATCACAAAATTAGCCCAAACCTAGCTTTGAGTCCCGCGATTGTAACTGATTATAAAGTACACAGTCCAAAAACCACAGCCGGCAAAATGAACAGAAAATGATACCCGTACTTAACGTTTGATGCAGACCTGCAGAGTCCGGGTACCCGTTGAAACTAGTCCAAGGAAAAAAAGTCTATATTTCCAAAGGTAAGGGTGGGAAAAATATATATCCACTATTGTCCGCCGCGACAACAGGTCTAAATCACCTTTACCCCACTTCCCGTCAGCCCGCGTTTGCTCCGCCCCTCTTTTTTAATTCGCAAAACATATCAGAATAAGTGTCTCAAACAAATACATTACAAAAATATACAGGTGCAAATACATATTATACATCGGTTACACATATTTACAAAGAAAGAGTGTACACAAAGAGAGTTTTCAAAGCTTTAATTATAATATTATAACTTTCATCCCAAACCGTGCCTGTGAAGGGTAGCAAAACGCTACTAGCAACACGCTCGCAACACAGTAAACGGGTCTGTTAAAATAAACATACAAACCTTCCTCATCTTCCTCCTTATAACTGACGTCATCAAAGTCGTCTTCCCCAGTATGGGAAAGAGACTTTGTCATATAGACGTTGCCCCACGCTCCCTTATTCAAAATCACGCTAGCAACACGCTCGCAAAGTGAAGTTTACGTGCAGTAGCTCTGTTTCCTTCTTAATCGGACTGCTCGTTTGCTTTTAGCTTGAAAGCTACGTCATGTAAGAAGTTGTAGTCTTCCTCGGCGCATATATTCCACCGGTCTAAATCTTACCTTTTGTACTCGAGCGCCGCTGGCGGCTGTTAGAAAAATTACATAAATTGGCCGCATCACTGAATAAGCCGCAGGGTTGAAGGTTTGGGGAAAAAGTAGCGGCTTATAGTCCGGAATTTATGGTAATATTATTACACAGCCCCAGTCAGAGTTAAAAAACTAAAAGGACGGAATTACTAATAACTGCATCTCCAGGAAGTCATCTCCTCTTCACACCCCCTCTTTTAATGTTGCCATCAGTCCGTATTGAGGCCGTTGCCCAGGCTCATCACGCAAATTGCCGCTGGCTGCAGCTAAATGCATTTCTGTGAGTTTGCAGTGCAAGCCAGAAGACGGGCCGCAGGACACATCTGCCATGACACTAATGCACTGACTCAGTGCTCGACGCTGGAGCAGGACAAATCCCAGAGGGGGTTTCGACACTATGGGGATGTTGGGACCAGCAAGCACCTTGGATACAACAACATCCGGCCATCCACTTATCTTTGGCTAAAATAGCATTGATTTCCCCCTCCCCTCTGAATTCTCTCCTTGACAATAGCGCTAATTTCATCTTCTATTTTTTTTTTATACCTGCATGAAGAAATGAGGAGGAGTTGTTTACAAACATACTGTTACTTGGGGGATTATAGGAAAAGAGAATTCTGCAACCGTCATCCAAATAATGATGTATGGCTAAGAGGCAGGTTGAAGATGTCCTTGTCTTAGTGCCACTGTGTCAACTGGTCCCCAAAGTTTGGCGGGGATAACACCCTTAAAGACTCATCTCCATCATGTGCACAAGCGTGTGCGCTCAAACACACCAATTTTGTGCTCGTCAATACTCCCCAAACTTTCCCGTGCTGTCTCCTGTGACATCCATCTTATTATTTCCACATCATCTTGGACGTCAAGGCCAACGGTAATGTTGCTTCCAGGTTTGACTATCCAGAGGCTGCTTGGATGGAATGATGTCATGGATAAAATAATCCTTTGAGGTAGAAAGAGGAGAGAGGTGAGAAAACATGTTCAAAACGTGTTTTTGTTTGAAGGTTATCTGAAGGGCTCCTTAGTCAAGGTCACCAGGGTTGCAGGAAGTCTCTAAATACAATGGAATTCAAATGGAACATTGACAAATATAGTCTGCAATGGTTGTGAACGAATTGATCATTTTGGGATGCTTTGTGTGATAGTGGGTACTATTGAGAACTCCAATGGAGTGAATTTCATTCCGTATGAATGGTTATTTGTCCTCATTCAGAATAATGGGAAATGCCCTTCCTCTCATTCAACATTAGCTCCTTTCTAACCATCATGAGATAAACCCTATAAAAATAAACAAATGGACTTTTGGGAATCGCTGTTGAACTCACAAAGCCTTAAGGTCTCTTTAAACCGGATTTGCTTTGCGAGGAGTTCACTCACGTCATAGTTGTTTGTTTCACTTCAAGTGCCAGTAAAGTGGACATAAAAATGTCCTGTAAAGTTAATAAACCACCAACTCCAGAGAAGAGCGTTAACAACTTCGGCAAATTTGAATGGTTAAAATAAATGGAGTTGACAGATGTATTAACCAAGACTGCCCTCACTTGAGGCTTGGCAAGGTTTCGTGTGACTTAGTTACTCTATTTTTTTTCTAACTTACAGACTTTTACTAGTCTGGTTAATAAATGAATTATACTCAATTTTAGGACCAAAGACACACCAAAAGAAAACATTTTAAGATTGTTTCCCCAAAAAACATAACCTTCTCTCTGATATATATCTTAATATTCAGTGGCCTATATGAGGACACATTCAGGACAGGATTCATTTATCTTGGTCTTGTCGCCGTTGTAAAATTAAGCCATCTGGGTACACATTGGTGGCTTTAATTATCGCCTAATTGTAGCTTAACCCAATTCCCAGTGATCGCACACCTAGCATGGATTTTATATTGCTGCAAACTTGATTTGGACTAATTAGATAGGGGAAAGGTTTTTGATGTTGTGTCAGTGAGAGAGGGTTTGTTCAACGTTGAAGCAAAGAACATTATTTTTGTATGGCATGTAAATGTGTATATATATATACCCTATTTTCCCGACTATAATGCGGACCTAAAAGCCTTTATTCTTTTCAAAACCAGACCATATGGATCAATATTGTCTTGCTACTACAGAAAACAGCCACCGACTGGATTTTCCCCCGTAGGCGAAGTAGTCCGCGGTGTATGCTGGGATATATATATATACCAACGTTTCATTTCCTAACCAATGTGTCAATCATCATATAAATCGGTTACTATTGGCTAAAGTTATACCGAGGTGAAGGAGGCGGGTCGTTTTTAACATTTAGGGACTCATTCAAAAACGGCATAAAACAAAGCCCGCAATTGGTCGCAAAAGATGTGAATCACAAATCAGGTTGCTCTACAGCATTTTTTACTAGTCTGTTGGTAAACAGGAATTATGGGGTTAAACAGACAGCTACCAGCAAGCAACGTCTAGTGATGCAGATGCTTCTCGGCTGATTTTTTCTTTTATTTGTCTGCATTATTGCGTGTTTTGGAGTGTGTAAATATTTTACACGGATGGATTTACTACACTCACGGATGTAAGAGGACCTTGGTTGCGTATTATTATTGCATGTGATGGCTGCAAGACGACTTTGGTGAGCTACCCCGGCTTTATATTTTCCCAGTATCTTGTTTCAGACTGATCTTCTGTGATAAGTCTATTTTTAAAATCAATTCAATTCAAAGTGTTTATTGTCATGTGCACAGTTAAGAACCATGTTTTCCTGCACAATGAAATTCTTACTTTGCTGTCCAGAAAGTTGCCAGCGTAAAAAACAAGAAACTAAGAAATGGTTGCCATTTTTTGAATCCCAAGATTTTAACCTTCCTAATGATATGTGGAATGACGCATTTGAGTGATTGGTGACATCGTACAGACATCGTGTCCGTACGTGTCTGAGACACGTATTTGCTTCTTTGCGAGCCGTCGGAATGTTAAGGGCTTAATAAGTTTGACTAAACTATCCAACTGTAATATATATATATATATATATATATATATATATATATATATACTGCAGGATACCGACCACCCAATCAAGTTGCTGTGGATGCTTGGCGTTTTGGGGTGTTTACAATTTATTCTGTGGGTATTCATCATAACATGTCTCAACAGTGAACATAAAATCTTTAATGAGCTTCCGAACAATTCCTTTAGCGATGTAGAACCAAAACGGGGTCTGTTGATGTGACACATTGACTGTAAAATGTAGTTGAGACTGTGCCCTATATAGACTGGACCGAACCCCATGCAATGTTACTGTTACTTACCTTAGCTTTGCATGAACAAAACTGTGCTCCGCTCATATCTTTATTGGAACGAGATGGAACGTTTTGCATAAGCAAAATTTTGTTTTAGAGCAAGATGTACTCATGAAAAGAGCCATATATGGCTCTCAACCCATCCTTTGCCGACCCCTGCCCTAGGTTAAACTCTCTTTAGTAGGCTTGCCCTTCAACTTACTGCTGCATATGTTGGACACGATGGTGAAAAGACAGAATATTGTCAATTTCTCATCAACTGGTGATGTACTCTTAGGGATTATTTGCGGCAAAGATGCGGGTCAAACCTGGAAGAACTTAATGAGGGTGTGCACGTCATGTTATCAGAAGGGGTTTCAACTACCATCACCAGGAGAACTTTATTCACATCCCGGGTATCTTAGGTTATTGATGAGAAATGCAGGCTTTGCTGAACGCAACATACAATTTGGAGTTGGAGGACTCCTCCCCAAGGGATTAGTTGAAGCCATGTTGAATGACTCCCATGTGGCTTTGAGGAAATGGTGGTCTAGAATCTCAGGAAGAGGACGCAACGCACCATTAACACTGTGTACAGTACAGTGAACATGGCAAACTGCTGACCTCGCCTTGGTTCAGTTTTGAGTCCATGGATATTATATGTTGAAGACCTCAGCAAGTGTGTCTATAACGCATTGATGCAGACACAAGGCCACCTTTACTCCAAGACCATAATGAGTCATTGGTCTGAGACTGGTGAGGGAACAAGGGAGCTCTGTGAAATGTGAGTGAAAGTCGATGGAATAGAATGAGTCCTATTGATCTCTGTTGAAATAAACAGCAGGAGTGCAAACATTGCCCGCCAAACTGACCCCATCTAACTACAATGTGTATGGACCCACTTGATGACTATTGGAAGGAGATGGAAAGGTTTGCATTGAAACTGCTACTTTTTGGTGGAAATGCAATATCATCTGTAAATGCATGATATGAAAGTAAGACAAACAAGGGATGGGTTTCAATAAATATTTTTAACATTAAACATGATTACATTTCCCACAATGCCAATTGGATTCTGGTTGTGCTCCAGCAGTTTCATTTACACTACATATTGGTGTCATCAGCTCTTTTACACATCGCAGTTCGGATTTGTTTACTCTAAAAGTGTCTAAATTCATTTATTTTACCTCGACATTTTTGTGTTACTTTACTGAGGCATGCTCCTGACTTAGCGGACTGTATACAACAATATTAAGGCACATGAAGCAAACGTGCCCCCCCCCCCTTTTTTTTTTCTTTGCAGAAAGATTTCACATAACTTAAGTCAAAACCCGACTCATCATCCACTGAAATGGATGAAACAGTCAATTATCATATAAAAACCATGACTTCTTTATAGCTCAATATTCATTTCTTCATCTTAAACAAAATATCTTTAAGATAGCTGAAGACCAGGAAGCAGAGTTCCTAGAAAGGAAAATGGTTTGCAATCATAGAACAGGCAACTTTGTGCAGATAGTCTTGCTGAGATATTATGGTTTCTTTGCTTCTGGGAAAAGCTTGCCCCCTGCCTTTGTCATGCTTGGCTGTCTTCAGTGACACATGCGTCTCCCTCTTAAAGCCCGGTGCAGCAATCTGAAGCGGCATATCTGGTTACCTGAGGGGCCTCCCCTGAGCTTCCAGCCCGTATCAAAGCGCACATTTGGACAAGGGGAGGTAGGGAGGGGTTTTCAAACTTCAGACGTCTGGGAAAGAGGTGAGAGGGGCTGTTTTACTTTATTTTGGAAGCAGTCACTACAGATGTAAGGCTTGTTCAAATAAAGAATCGCTTCGCTTTAGTCTGAAATAAAAGATGCACGGGTGAAGAAAGACGGGTGAGCTGAGGTGAATTCAGCAGCTGGCGGGAGTATGAAGAAATGACCCTCAAGTAGTGTATAATAGAAGTTGATGAAAATCAGCAGGGCTCAATGGGTGTGTTATTAACAGAAAACAATGAAGTGATTTAGGGACACAATCAACTGCAGCCTTGACTCGAAGTTTATTTAGTATTAGCTACTTTTTATTTTGACTCGTATGCCTAGTGCTCATCTCGTCATGACCAGACATTTTTGTGTGTGATTTCAGTTGTTTTGTTTGGCTGTTGAAGATTCTAAATAGGTTGACAATCACTGGCAGACTGAGCCGTTTAGTAACCTTGTGTTTATGTGTTTGGGGTGTGCTAGGCAGTTCAAAAATAATAACTCAATTTTCACCAACTCGACCAGTGGTCGGGCACCCCCAAGGTGTGGCAACAACCCGCCACTCCTTGCGGTCCATATTTTGCGTCTATTGGATCACATTCCTAGTCTGCCACATCCCTTAACAAGAGACTGCCTTTTTTTCTAGTAGAAACACTGAGTTAGCTTAGTGTAATTCTAGTTCTACTGACCATAAATGGCATATTGCTTAAAAAAATATAAAAGGGAAGCTCAACTAACTTTGGTTAAGTGTTGTTTAGGTAGCATTTGTACACAGGTCCATGTAGTTGTCTAAATGTGGCCACCATGTGTTTTATTCTGTCTCTGCCACCCATATGGTTTTCCTCAATTCTCCTTCCTCTTTTTCATTTGTTCTGATTAAGTCCACATTGTGCTCATCATCGCCATCTCAGCGAGACGGCGCTGCCGGGGGCCCATCAGAAGACCCAGACACATAGCGTCAGAAACCGTTTCAGACGAATTGCCTGTCAAGCGAGCATGTAAAAAAGGATTGAGCTGAGCATAGTTGAGTGCCTCGCCACCAAAACACCAGCTGGTGTGCATTTCATAGCCCATTTGTTCATGAGGTGCGTCTCGATTCCCAGAGCGATCCGGGTGGCTAGCAAAAGAAAATAGCATGATTTGGAATACATAGGATCAGACACTAGCATCATTACTTCAAACTAAACAGTGTAGTAAAATAAAATGCCTTGCTTTCCATTGCTTTGACATTGAGTGTATTACTAAACAAGACTTAAGATAATGTATTGTTTGCATCTGTGGTAAGATTGATATATTCAAGTGGCGCTTTGGATCCATTCCAGTTCCTTCCTAGATGGGATGCATCTTGCAAATACGAATGTAATGTTGTGGAACAAACTCCTTCCAGGTAGAGTAGCAACTCATCTCATTTGCTCAATCTTGCAGTCAAATGCTGACAAGGAGATGGATGAGGCAGTAGTTGGCTTTGGGTAAACAACAAGAGCAAAGAGGTCCAAGTAAAAAGCTAAGAAAAAAAGTTGAATACAATATAATGGCAAAAATCTGACTTATGTGTTCAAAAAGCTTCACGAAAATGAACTGGCCTGAGGGGAATGTTGATGTATTTATCTGGAAATGTGATAAAACGGCAAACTATTAAATATCGTTTGGAAGAAAAAAAGGACAGTTTGATAGCACACCTTTCAGGATGTTAGAATAGCGTGTAAAAATGAGCATTCATATTTCCTGTAGGAGCAATCCCTCTCCATTTTATTATTTCACCAGATGTGAAAAAATGGTCGCCAACATTGTACAAAGAACCAGCCAGGATGTGCAAAACAGTTTGACTTAATTGAGGCCAGACATTATTGGGGCGGCGATTTTTCTTCCAAGAGTGAAGTCTGTGCCAAACTTTAACACCCTGGTTTCCTGACATTATTGAAACGTTTTTTGTTTTAATGGTTTTCACCATTCTAAGCCAGGATTATTCTTCCTTAAGCTCGAGTGAGATAAGAACAGTCCAAATATATACCAACACATCAATTTTTAACATTTTTACAGCATTATAAACCTCATAATATAAGTATCAAGATATAATGGTGAGGTTGGCAAACTATTTGCGGTAGTATATAAAACATATCTCATGCTAAACACAAAAGAGCAAGAGGGTGCTTAAACTGCACAAACTAAAATCAACCTGGTCTTCTTAGCATATAGGCTGATTTTAATATGGACGAGAAATACAGTGTCAGTTATGGTATTGTGATATTCCATTATTGTCTTATTACATCCCCAATTGGTTGTACTAATTCGACTTGATCCAGAGAACCAAGCTATTGGGAGAATATGTAATGTGGTCTTTATCTTTACGTTCATTGTATGTACTGCTACTTGACATATATTTTTTTTTTGTGGTAAATATTGAAAGGAGGTAATGTCATTATTGCATAGGTATGAGAGAGAGAAACACATACTCTGGAGTCAAGTAGACGGATGCACAAAACAATTTGTGCAACAGTCCTATTTTTTCCTTACTTTCCATTAAACCATGAATGGTGTTGACATGTTTTATTCATTCATTTGCATTTAGATGCAGCAGAGCCAAACCAACTAACAAGTGTGGAATTATATTATTTTCCCACTATAACGGGAGCGTCATGCTGAAAGAGGCATCGTATTTCCCGTAACAAAATGTGAAGTTTTGACACAGTTCAAATTGTTGACTCCGTTGAATGTATATTCACCATTAAAGTGATGATTTAGGTAGGGGGGATATGCAGTCTGAGTTTGATCCTGATGGCTTGACTCAAACTGTAAAACAGAACGACCAAAGCAGGTGTATGGAATTTTTCATAAAGTTTTTCTGACATATTGTCAGATTCATTTGTGGTGCACATTAAGTTCAAGGACCAGATGCTTGAGTTCTTTTGGCTTAGGTAGAAGTGCCGGTCCTCCCGGAGAGTACAAACAACTCAAATGAACAAAATAATCTGTCTTTTACTGTTAGGAGAAATAATTGTTGTGGTAGATATGATCCCAACAGGTTTGACTTGTGTGTGTTTTGGAGTCGATATTGTGGATTTATGGATCATTCAACAAAACGTCTACATTTAAGAAGAACGAGGTCCACCGTCAAACCTATTGACCTCAAACATGTAATTTTAATGACAACAAAGTACCATTCAGTGTGTTTTTATGCCCTTTTCATGCTATGCACTCGAGAATAAAACCTCCATAGCCATTTCAGAGTAAAACTGGGTCAGGTATATTATTTGGACACATTATTTCCAAGTGCTTAAAAAGTTCATAAGGTCCAAGTTAAGACAGCCAAGTATGATTTCCCCACTTGCTAATTATATCATGAATAATTTGTAGCACGCCAAGCTGGCAACTATGTGCTAAATGTGTTGGTGGGAAAGATAATGGAATGGGGAAATGAAGACGGTAAAGTGAAAAAGAGAAAATAATCAGTCTTTGAGACAGGGCTGACAAGGTTACGGATGTTCCAGCGGGCTAAAAGGGGCCATAAAAGATGGTCCATTCACTCCACTGTAGATGCTAATAAGACAAGATAATGCATAGCTTTCAAATGTAACCGTTATGAGTTTGAAGCCGTTGCAGCCCTCGGTGAGAACTATTTTCCGTTTGCCACTTAAATTGGACCACTGGGAAGGAGCACAATTTTTGCTTGTCAAATTAGCAACATTTGTTCTGGCAGTGTACGATGACCGGATACTTAAATTCAAAAACTGTGTCAGAGAAAGTGCAGTGTCCATTAAGCATACATCAAACAAATAAGGAATTACTTTGAGCATATTTTACCTGATGGCTAAAGGTGGTATATTACCCTTTTTAGCTTTATTCTTAACACTTAGCAAAAGCAAAATGATTTCTTGTTGCTATGATTCTTTGACACATAAGCGTGAAGAATTCCACAATGACAAAAAAACACCAGCTAGCCAATTGATGAGGATACTAGTAAGAATGATAAGAATGCACAATTTGAACACTATTTATTTAAAACAAATGCTCAGGGATGAAAAAAACATATGTTACTTTACTTTTATCTGTACTGATAACCATCTCACATTGTTTATGCAAGGCTATCGAAAAACAATATAGTACATGTTTTCCTTTTTATCATACAAACATGTCAGGCTAAAACTAAGTCTGAGAGCAAATCAGTTCAGTTGGGTGTTTTTTGACACGGTTGCAATGTGCAATAAAGCCTGCAATAAAGGATGCACGATTAACCGAAATCTAATCGACATTGCTATGTGATGTAGTGCGATTGCGTAATCTCATAACAACGCGTTTTTTTTTTTCACGAATATATAGACCGCAACCCTAACTAAGCTCCCTAGAAAAGGGCGCTGTTGACTTAAATTTAATCCCTGTAAAATTCACATAAAATCTCACTCCAAGACGTACCCTAAGTAAATTGAATGCTGTTGTTAACCTGTTTGGAGAATCTGGACTGTTTTGATCTCTTTGGAAAGCAAACACTCTCCAGGTTTGTCCCAAATTAAATAATCACTGCAAGTGCTACTAACATTGAGTAGGAACACGCAGAAATAGAAGGTTTTTATTCTCGTCTGAATTATTTTGCAACAACATGCCTGCAGATGAGTGTAGCATGGGAATCTTAGCTGGAAAAAACCTGGAACAATACCGTGAAGCCTTACTTGGTCCCAGTTCAAAGTTGATCACAATCTGAAAAACTAAACATTAGTAATTTATACATTTTCTAAGGTTATGTCTCTGCTTCTCAAAATCAAACAATGTTCATTCTTAATTTTAGATGGGGCTCTTAGTTTAAAAACAAAGGCTATTTCAATATATTTCCATTGCATCTTTTAATATTGCTTTCTAGATTATTAGTTAATATTACCAATGCTTTATTAATGCATTTGTCCATTATTCACATTTTAATTACTGATTTTGTTTGTGGTTGGTAATATTAAACAGGAATATTCTTACCACATTGGTCCAGTAGTTATTTATGATCACCACTTTCTTGTTTGCTGTTTTTTTTTAATGATAACATTTTCTAAGAAACACTTTCAACCTAAAATGGCACTCTTAACTCCTTATGGGATTTCTTTTTGAAATGCCATTTTCAATATTTGGCAGCACTGTAAAAACCTGGCAGTGCTATAATTTAGAGATCATTTTCCATTTCCTTCTTCACTTGTGCAAAAAGAACAAAGGACAGCTGCGTCGTGCACCTTCTTTTTTTCTGCTCCATTTTTTTCTTTACAGACAAAACTGAAAAGGCACTTTTGGTGATTTTTATTTTCGGCGCCGATTATTCAGTGGATTCTTAGTCACAACTATCTGTCATGTTTGACTGAAAACCTGCAACTTTATCCGAAAAGCCACATTTTGAGTGACTGTTCCAGTGTTCATTTTACCTCTGAAAAGTGATTGGTCCCGGGGACTCGCATGCTCAAAAATCTATGGGTCCCAACAGAGATCTATGGGTCCCCAAAATTGAGTCTTATCCAGGTTGACATTGTAAATCGGCGACAAATATATAAATAAATCTATAAATCACACTTAATTGGTAATACAAAGCAGTTATCTTTTCAGATTTTTCAGTTCATATATTCTTTGTGGTTTGCTGTCCCGCCACAGTTGTGATGCATTCTCAAGGTCCAATTGCAGCAACGGAATTTCCAAAGCTAATTTGTGGTTTTCATTGTCGTTGTGCCGATCCAAAGTGCTTTTCTGAAAGTTCGTATTGCGAAATTATTCATTCAATCAATTTTTTTTGTCACGCTGGGTGCACGCATCACAGAACATGTAGCCTCCATTATCATCCTCCTCATAGCGTAACCAGGAATATAATTAAGTCCATTTTGGCAGAAAAGTTTTTTTCTTGCTAGGAGTATTCTTTTTTGTATCTTTTGTCGAATCGTTCGCTTCAAAACACGTGTTTTCCTTGCCTTCGCGGTGTTCTGAAGAATTTCTCCGCCGTTTTTCCGTGCCGGAATTATTGCCGTTGTTACCACTTTCTGTATTATGTTTCGACACTGAAGAGATTACCATTTTTTTTGTTGATTTGCACCTAATACCAACTGTTTTTAGAGAGGCATACTTAGCCTTCACCTTCCCTCGACGACAACCACCACAACAATGACGTCATCTCGAAGCAACAAGATCTCGTTTGCCCAGATAGGCGCGAGACCAAAACAACAACGGCGGATCTGCCTGAGTGCGGTAAATCTTTGTTAATAAAAAAAAGTAATCGGGTAATAATGACAATTTGGTGTCAAAAAAGTTGCGTCCCGGGGACGCACGTTGATTTGACACAATGCGTCCCCTGCAAAAATGATGCGTCTAGGATGCAGGGACGCGGGCAACCGAGAACACTGCTGTTCTGAGATGTTTTTTTTCTCCCCAAAACGTATCCTGGTTTCATGCATGTTTGCATGCGTTGGTGCATCTGATGTCTTTTTGTGTCAGTGACATTGTTAGCTAAGTGACAAAAAGATTAAGAAAGGAGGGGACGGGCAGAGGTAGATGACACGGAAGGCTATGAGACTTCGAAGTTGGCAATGGCGATGGAGTGCAAGAAGCTGACAGCCCCTTGGGAGGACAGCCGAGCCCATCGTAGGAAATGATGAGGAATATCGTGCTGGCTGTGAGACGAGTAGATGCGAGCGCATCAATGACAATCAGCT
The DNA here is from genome assembly GCF_059441175.1 of Urocampus carinirostris. Classification (NCBI taxonomy): domain Eukaryota; kingdom Metazoa; phylum Chordata; class Actinopteri; order Syngnathiformes; family Syngnathidae; genus Urocampus; species Urocampus carinirostris. The sequence goes on from NC_142366.1 coordinate 26,980,685, forward strand.
AAAGAGACATGCAGACAATGGACTGCATAACCCAGGAAAAGGCAGGCCTATTCTTACCAAGTCAGTTATTTGGATAGCCCTTAATCGCAAAAAGTCTCTTAGGGCTGCACACGGCACAATTACAACCTCTGAAGAAATTCTATGGGAAACACTGTCACGATGATTAATTTGGTTGGTTGGGTGGTTGGATTCCTTAACCACTAAGGTGGTAGGGGCACCATTTCCTGTGGTGTGTCTTGGGCAAGTACACCATGTTGGCGTACATCCCTCTTCAGGCCAAAATATCTTTCCAATCTACCGATCTCGAACCGGGGACCTTTCGAATGATAGGCGGATGTGCTAACCAGTGCATGAGGAAAACAGGAGGAAAAAAAATAGCGCAGACAATGCACTATTTTTCTGTAAATAGAAAATCAAAATTGCAATACAGGTCTGAAATTTCGCAATTGGGTTCCTTCCAAAATCGTGCAGCCCTGGTATATACTTATATTTGTAGTCTCCGTTTTAAGCTGCTTCAACATTTAATTTAAGGCTTTAAAGCTAATTGAGTTAAAGCTGATTCATAGCTTAAAATTTTTCCTCTCATTTATGCATTTTTTTCTTTGTACAAGATTAATGTTTTACTGTTTCTTTTAAATAATGGTTTTCTCATGGTTTTTGGAAACGGGGAGCTTTAATAGTTTCCTGTTGACCATTTTTATGTCAGGACCAGAACGGAAACAGGAACCACTCATGTAACGTGTCTCACAGTTTTATTGGGAAGAAGGGAAAGGATTGCACACACGATCCGGAGATCACTGGTCGCGGGGGAGCAGGTCGCCCGGACGCGGAAGTGGTATTTCCGCGGCAAGCGATGGTGGTGTCGAGAACGGGAAAAAACGGGTCAGTAGCCGAGATAGAAGAGCAAAACGTGATCGGGGTTGGAAACGAGTCGAAAGCCAGGAGAGGAGAGTAGATGAGGTCGAGATCAAAAACAGGATCGTTATTCAGGGCAAGAGAACAGACGTGGTCGAGATCAGAACAGGTCGTAATTCGGGATGGGAGAGCAGACGTGGCCTAGCTCAAAACAGATCGGGAGACTAACAGGAGCAAAAAACAGAACAGGCGAAAAAGGGCTTGCCGTGTAAAAACAGAGATTCGTAGACGGAGATCAAAACAGGTCGTAATTCGGGACGGGAGAGCAGACGTGGTCTAGCTCAAAACAGATCGGGAGACTAACAGGAGCAAAAAACAGAACAGGCGAAAAAGGGCTTGCCGTGTAAAAACAGAGATTCGCAGACGGACCGACCAAACGGGACTGACAGGACAGAGTTTAAATACTGACAGGGAGCCAATTTGTCAACAAGCTGCAGCTAGCGCCACACGGGCGGGGCCAATTGAGCACCACGGCAACCGTGACATACGGGCGGGGCCAATTGGGCACCATGGCAACCGTGACAATTTACGTTAAGCAATTTATGAAAACTTAAGGTCAAATCTACAGTAGTGGTTTGCGCCACAGTTTTGGGGTCTAGCCAGCCAAGAATTATCTTGTCGGCCTTTATAAGACTGATAATTATCAAATAACTGATAATACCTCCCTTATTTCACTCTGTTTCCATCCATAGACACAAAAATGCAAAGTGTTTACATTAATCTTAGGCACACCCGCAGGTGTTACTCAACATTCTGCACCTGCCACGGCAGTTGCAACGTCTGCCAAATTAATCTTAGCGAAGAGATGAGTTCAGAATGAATTCATATCGGATAGATGAGGAACAGCTCCCATATGTTGGGCCCGCTGGGATGGATCCTCATTTCCCCCGAAGTGTCGGACGGTGGATCTTAGGCCAAAAGAAAGCCCAACTAAATGGAGAGGAGATAGGGGACCTTCCTCCGCGGCGAGAATTGAAGATCCGAGCAGACGCCAGCTGTGCCCGGCTAGCCGCAGTACATAGCCTTATCATGACCCATTTCTCCTTATGTTACCTGGCATTATGAAAGCTCCTTATCTTCTGTGTGCGGACGGCGAGGAAAGCGAGGTCAGGTGTACTAAGGGAGATTACTTTCAGTTGAAACCAACAGGAGCAGAACAAAGGAACAGACAACGTTTCCACGGATGTTACAGATACGAATAAAGCAAATCTGCGAAACTGGATGATTCACATCTTTAGTTTTCTGTGAAAGTTAGATTAGTTTGGTGTAAGGTTGGGTAATTACAATGAAAACAAATTAAAAAGTTTAATTAACAAAGATGTAATTTGTGTGGGAGTAGTGGAATTTGGGATTATGGTAATTACATAATCTAATAGTCTCAAAGGATCCTAATATGTGTGTTCGGGTGCTTTACCGTATGTTGACTTGTTATAGATGCCCATCCTGTGTTTTCGCTGCTGCACATCCAGGGCTTGCCACAACTGCCAGGTGTCAACATCTGTCAATGTCAAACCTTTAGCACTGTTTGATTTCTCTGAATTTAAAGGGACAGTGAGTATTATTTAACAGGGGCTTTCTTTAAACCCCTTGAACCAAAAAAGCGCTTTTTGGTTTAAATCCTAGTGGTACAAAAGTCAAGTCAAGTCATGTTTATTTGTATAGCCCTTAATCACAAAGGGTCTCAAAGGGCTGCACAGATTATTGCAAACCACAGACTATTATGACACCACCACCTAATCTAAAACCTACATGAGCGCATATAGTACACAGATACAGATATTGTCAACATAAAATATAGGTTGTTCATATGCTATAAAATAGAAGTGTGTTTTAATATTAGGTTTAAACATTTCCACTGAGGTTGCAGATCGAATCTCGGGGTTAAGAGCATTCCACAGCAACGGGGCCCCAATGGAGAACGCTCTTGAACCTGCAGATCTCTTCTTGGCTCTTGGGATCACTAGTAGACCAGCATTTTTAGAGCGAAGGCTCCGGTCCGGAACATTCATGCTGTAAAAAAAAAAAAAACAAAAACCTTGATTTGAGTACTGGAAAAAAATACATGAACCATCTTATTAATGTTATTTTTTTTAAAAACATAAGTCAAGAAATTTGTATTTTTTTCCACAGTGAAAATCCCTTTTTGGATCGGCGCCACGTTTTTCTGGCATCCTTCCGCCACGCTCTGCCAGGTATCACTGGCCCTCGCCTACCAGACCACACAGCACCATTTAGTGGTCAAATATTATTCATTGGGGATTTAAATCAAAATCAGTCCAAGATGCGATGGTGACAGGATCTGAACCTATCTGCCTTTTTTTGTTAAAGGTGTTTAAAGAAAGTCAAAAATTGAGCATTTTCTACGTCTGCTATTTCACAAGTTGTCTTCTGCTGCCTGCAAAATTGCCAATTGTTGTTTTTTTAATCATCACTCTTTTCTCACTGGAACACTTCTGTGGTAGAATCTGAAAAAAAACATCCGTTATTTGCTTATTAAGATGAAATCTATTGAGACTGCGAACACGTCGCTTGCAATTTGGGAGAAAAGTGTGTTTGAATTGAAATTTGATTGTGTTGCAGAGTTGGAACGTGTTTGGGTAAAGGAGCAATGATGTTGTGATGAATGGTCTCTGACTAGATACACTGACCTAAAAAAATGTTGATCCACGAGTTCAAATATTCCATACTTTATAAATGTCACCGCACCTGATGCTTCATGTTCCAAATTTAATTGAATCAAAAATGAAACACGCACCATTCCAGTCATTCATGTCCAACATGAAGCACTAACACTGCATAGTGGCAGAAAAACTACTTTTGGTGGTACTTTCCTTGTCATTGCTTAGTATAACTTTTAATGAATGTCCTGTATGACATTATTGATGAACAAAAACATACGTACAAACTTTCCCACCTTATTTGATTATTAATTGACAAATGGAAGAAACATGACATATACTTGATTGTATGAAAGGACCTTGCAAATTTAATATTGAGCCATATATAAGGCGCACTGTGTTATAAGGCGCATGGTCAGCTTTTGAAAAAAATTAAGACTTTTAGGTGCGCCTTATAGTGCGGAAAATACGGTAACCCTACCCAACCCTATCGGAGAAGCAATGTAAAGCTCAAACGTCTTACCACCCGCTGACAAGCTTTTTCACACAACAATATAACGTTTCTTCCATTTGCTTTGCTTGGTAGCCCATTACATTTATCTTTATATGAATGCAATTAGTTAGAATGAGATTCTAACACACGAGGGCATTTAAACCGCCAATAAATGCATTTATTTATATTTATTTCAGAAAAATGACTCGGAGCAGCAGCAGTTACAGCGAGGCTGTCATTTTCCTTAGCGAGGCCTTTCCTTTCCCGGCCTTACCAAAAACTTCAGAAAATGATGAGTGCAGATTTAGAACTGCGCCGCAGCTGTTGACAACAGCTGAACTTTTAGTGTCCGTTTCAAACGCCCCCGCAGCCATCAGCCACAATGACTCGCCTTGATATAAATATTATGATTGTCGTCTGCTTGATCGGGACAAACGCCGAAAGCATCAAAGACACCCGAGTTGTAAAACCGGAACGAAAACGTTTTCGTCATTGAGCATTTCATTGGAAAAACCCTTTCATTTTCTAAATGACGATACATACTTTGTGTCAGTGACTTTCCCGATGTTCCATTCTGTTTCGGCTGTCACAGTGTTACGGCCTCACAAACACTGGAAATGAAATAATCCATTTTCGGCTGCGAGCAGCGTCTGGTTATGCTCAGCATCTTCAAGCCATATGGAAGGAATCACACATCTTCAGCCCACATTGACGTTTTTATAATTTAACTTAATACTCCCTCGGCTATTAGTCTCGCATTGAAAACGTATTTGCTTGGCTCAGAGGATCATATTTTTGCTTTGGACTACATTGTGATAACAAATGTGACGGTATAGATCAAAAATACATAGTGTATATTCGATGAAACAAGCATATAAGCCTCGGGCATCGACACAGTTTGAAACAGACTAAACAAAGATAACACTATCCAAAATGATATAATTGGACTCGGGAACATTTATATATGTGTGAAGCTAAATATACTTTACACCTTGTGCAGTAATCATTACGTCCATGTATTAACCCCTTAACGGCAGACTGTTGAGAAGCAAATATGTGTCTGTACAATGTCACCAGTCACTGAAATACATCATGCCACATATCTTTGGAAAGCTTAAACTCTTAGTTATGTTGACTATTTAAAAGTGTACTCATCACAGAAACATCACGATCAGTCTGAAAAAGATACCAGAAAACTAGAAAGCTGGGGTAGCTCACCATAGACGTCGTCTTGCAACCTTGACAAACTTCACAAACAGTTTTCCATCCATCCTTATTCTTTACCGCTTGTGCTCATAGAAAAGCGGTAAAACTCATAAGGTGTTTAAAAAAATTTTGCATAATTATCCCAATGTTTTGATATAAACCGCATGACTCAAACATGTGTCCCATTAATGTTCAAGGTGAATGCCCTGGCGAAATATAAGTATTAATTTATTGCTCTTTTTGAGAGCGACTCAAACGAGTAAAATGGCTGCGGTGGATGTCAAATGTTTGGACTGAGATCCCTTGCGAATTGTAATATTATGATGGTAACAAGAGTATGAGTATGGATGTTAAGAGGGGACTGTATAAGAATGTGATTGTGCCGATTGTGATGAATGCTGCAGAGACTTGGAGCCTGAACGCAGATTTGAGAAGGAAATTAAATGTTTTTGAGATGAAGTGTTTGAGGAGTATGTTAGGAGTGACAGGATTGGATACATTGAGAAATGAAATTGTGAGAGACAGAGCTGGAGTAGTAGTGGAACTGAGCAAGTGTGTTGATAAGAGAGTACTCGGTTGGTTTGGACACACGGAGAGGATGGATGAGGTGCGAATGTTGAAGAAGATCTCCAGAGCAGAAGTAAATGGAAGGGAGATCAAGAGGAAGGCCGCGATTGATGTGGATGGATGGTGTTTTGAGTGCACTGCAAGAAAGAGGTCTCAATGTAGTGGATACTAGAGCTCTTGTTGGTGATAGGAATGAGTGGACAGGTGTTGTAAAAGGATAGTGGGATGTTTAGACGTGTTCCAAGGGATGGGCTGGGCACCCGTATGATGCAGCAGGGGTAAACCAGTGAAAGCTGTCGGGCCCTGCTGTTTAACAGAAGAGTGTGTTGTGTCACCGCTTTCTAGTGTCCCGTTTCATCTGGAGGGACAAAAGCATGACCAACTTGGGTGCCGAGTTGCTTAATTTGTTTGGGTGTTTGGGCATTTGGGTTGGCCATGGTCCCCCAAAAAAATGTGTGTTTTTTGCTACTTTTTCCCTTTTTTAGTTTCTTTGTTTTTGTATGTGTTTGTCTTGCTGTCGGTCATCCCCTCGAGGGATATGACCAGGGTAGATAGATAGTAGATAGAAAATTCCTTTACATTCCATGTGCAGCTCCTGCACACTGTGGTGATAAGTTAATTTACATGGTTTACTGAATCGTAACTGTATGAGTTATTGTATGACTGGTGTATTGCAACCAAATACAAGTGCTAAGAAGCACAAGTAGGAATACAAACAAGGGAGAATCAAAGTAACCCAATAGCACCCTATTTTTTATTATTTTGCCCAGCCTTTTTAAGGTTTTGTGGTACCCGTTGCAGCAAGATGGCGGACACATATGTCTTCTCCCTTTAGTTGGGGCTTATACATTTTAAGAATTGCAAGTTCCTATGATAGTTCATGTATCTTTGCTTATCATTTAAATATTGTTTTTCTTCATTGAATGAAGTTTATTCTACCACTAGGAGGTGCTAAACACTGCAAAATGTGCTTTTTAAGTATGTTTATTTATTTAAAATGCCGGCTAATGGTCTGGAATTGCATCAGAAAGAAAAGAAAAGTCTATTTTTTGTCTTAATTGTTTTGTTTTTGAATTTAGCCTTTGAAAACGTATAATACTTCTCAATTATTCAAATGTTTACAACTATTACCTGATTTAAAATCCTAGCTTTTGTAGAGCGTCATCTGTGGAGTTGATCACCTGACACGCAGCACCAAATTGTCATTCCCATATTGGGTAAAACTCCCGATAGTCGCGAACACATGCAAAGAGCCAAGCAGTATAGGGTGATGAATGGGCTTTGGTGCTCAGGATGTTGCACTTCATTTGGTTGGGTGACAAACGTTTGCCAAATTCAGTTCTGTTTATCCTTTCAAGTCACAAACGGTGGAGACGTCTGAAAACAATGTGTGTCGTGGGAGGGGCCGCAAGATATCCTTTCTCCGGCCAGACGATCACTACAATATTGTGTGTTGACTCGTCAAGCCCCTGAAAGTTGGCCGGTCAGCATCCGGATGATGGATTACCTTTAAGGCCTGGAAATTGAGACTCTCTTGTGTTTCCTTCCATGCGCTGTGTTTATTATTGCACCCTGTGTGCACTCATCTGTCAGCCGATGGGCCTCGGGCTGGGTTGCAGGTACGCGTCCATGCCAGCAGGCTTTAAAGGTATTCTTATACAGAATATTGTTTGTCTTTGTTTTTTTTCAATTACACACATAACATGTAGTGTCCCAACCCACAATTGTGCAAATGTCTTGCCAAATATTCCATGTGCAGTGTTCTGGTTTTCCCGCGTCCCTGCGTCCTAGACGCATCATTTTTGCTGGGGACGCATTGGGTCAAATCAACGTGCGTCCCCGGTACACAACGTTTTTGACACCAAATTTTCATTTTTACCCGATTCCTTTTTTTTTTTTTTTTTTTAAACAAAGATTTACCGCACTCCAAACTTTTCGTCAGGCAGATCCGCCATTGTTGTTTTGGTCTCGCGCCGATCTCGGCAAACGAGATCTCGTTGCTTAAAGATGACGTCATTGTTTTGGCGGTTGTCGAGTGAAAGAGAAGTATGCCTCCGAAAAAACAGTTGGTATTAGGTGCAAATCAACACAAAATTGGTAATTTCTTCAGTGTCGGTAATAGGTCGAAACATAACACAGAAAGTGGTAACAACGGCAATAATGCCGGCACAAAAAAACGGCGGGGAAATTCTTCAGAAGACCACGAAGGCAAGGAAAACACGTGTTTTGAAGCAAGTGATTCGACGAAAGAAAATAAACAAAAGAATACTCCGAGCAAGAAAAGGACTTTTCTGCCAAAATGGACTAAATTATATTCCTGGTGACGCTATGAGGAGGATGATAATGGATTGGACCTTGAGAAGGCATTACAACTATTGCGGGACAGCAAACCACGAAGAATATATGAACTGAAAAATTTGATTACTGCTTTTGTATTACCAATTAACTGTGATGATTAAAACGGCAAGAATATATAAATATTTTAGCAATATTAATTTGTATAGTGTACAATATTGTGAACTGAAAAATCTGAAGTGATAACTGCTTTGTATTACCAATTAACTGTGATGATTAAAACTGAATGAAAATATAGATTAATATAATTATTTCAGCAATAATATTTTGTATAATGTACAATATTGTTGTGAACTGAAAAATCTTGAAGTGATAACTGATTTGTATTACCAATAAACTGTGATTAAAACTGAATGAATATATAGATTTTAGTATATATTTGTCGCCGATTTACAATTTCAACCGATTTAACACTACATTTTGGGGACCCATAGATCTCTGTTGACCCATAGATTTTTGAGCATGCGAGTCCCTTGGACCCATCACTTTTCTGAGGTAAAATGAACACTGCATGTGCTGGGGAAATTTTGTCTTAAAGTTGACTTATCTGGCTTGTTTGCGGTTGAGCTGTGACATCTTTGAAGAAACACAGCAGTTTCAAAATGGCACATCCAGTTAACACAGCATGTGAGGCCAGCTCCAAAAAGAACAAGGATTATAGTGAAAAGTGATTGCTTACCGCTCATTTTTGCTTGGCTGTAGGCAATTGTGGCTTTTCATTTGCTGCGTGTTTCGCTGTTTGTATAATTTTGTCCGGAAGCATCAGGGTTGCTGAGGGCTTACCTGTTTTGTTTGCTCCTGGTTAGCCCTCGTTGGCTGTCCTCTGTGTGTTGTTTGGCCACCCAGCCTGGCGTTAGTGCTGGTTTTGGCATGTCCCTTGGTTTTTTCCTGGTCGGCTATGTGTTTAAAGCCGTAGCCACTTTTTGTTGTTGGTTCCCGGTTAGCCTGGCTGGCAGCGCTGGTATAGTCGTCTTCCTTGATTTGTTTATCCCCGGCCGATTTCGCGTTTGGCGCTACAGCCGTTGTTGGTTTCTGGTTAGCCCGGCTAAATGCATCTATTTTGGTCAGCCAGCCTCGTTTTCCTGAGAAGGCTGCATTGCCTTTTGTTGATCGGACCAGGTTAGCCCCCTGTTTGCAGCTCTCTAAAATTTTACCCCTTAGCCCTTTTTCGTTTTTAAACAAAACAACTCAATTCTTTGACTTTGTTTGAAATAAAACTACTCAATTTTGTTACGCCACCTGTACCAATCAGTCTAATTTTGATTAAAATTGAATAACCCAACTCTTAATTTTTGTCACTTGTTCAAACACCAAAGTGCTGGCAAATTTGTCAAATATTAGGCATGACATAGTTATGTCATTAAGTCCAAAAACTCAACTTCTGAAGGTCAAATTAAAGCAAAAGAACGGAATGTTTCCTATTGTTGTCACTCCCAATTTGATTATTACCGGGAGATTCAGATAACGTGCATAGTGTCTTGCCAGATACATTTTTTTGTTTTCTTCGCCAAAGTCAAAAGAACACAATTTTCCTGGCATGGCGTTCCGAAGAAAAAAAAATCCCCCGAGATGAATAGCTTTCATGTGTTGAGACTATGAAATCAGGCTGCAGTAAAGATGCAAAACCTGCCTTGCATTTTCCCTTTGACCAATATCTGCCTTTCATCTCGCATCTACGCTGATAGGACCGTTTTCCACCTCTGCTTCAAAGTGATGACTCCAGCTGTAATTGCGCGATCGTATCTGGAGGCAGAGCGCGGACAAAACTCTACTGCCTTTTACTGGACACACTGGTAGAAAGATAAGGGATTCGCACATCCATTTCACATTAGCAGTTTATTGAGAATAACTGTTTTGTCTTAAGTTTTTCTTTTCTTTTAAATTCATAATTGTCAGGTTCAACCCAACACTTGTAACAAAAACCTGTATAAAAAAAAGACAGAGAATTGTGTATGGTTTACTTGCAAGGGAAGCGAACGGAAAACTGCTTTTGGTTACAGTTCCTCCAACTCACTCCAAAGCAGCCTTCGCTCAACTTGCCTTTTATTCTGAAAAGGAACGCCCTAATTACAAGGTGGTTTAGACTGCTTAACAGAAGAATGCATTTGAAGGTTAAATGTTCCAGTTTAAAACCAGTTATGCACAACAACTTGTTATTTGAAATGTGACTGATGAACTCTTTTCCACTATACTCAGGAAAAGATCCTTGGTCTTCAGATCAAATCTGTAACTGATTCACACCATTTATTCTCTCTTACCAGGGTGTAGTGGAAGACTTTTGCTGAGAGAATATCCTATTTTGTAAGCACAATATCTCACAAGAAAACATATAACACACATAAATTATAGTAAAGTTGAATAACTTATGTACATTATTCCAACAGTAATCTATCAATTTTCTTTGCATTTACAATTGAAATCAATAGAACCCTGAACAGACAGTAAACCTGTTAATATATTGAGTATCTTGCTTACATTACAGCGATGATAATCAAGTTGTATTTATGATAGATAGATAGATAGATGGATACTTTTTTCATCCCCGTAGGGAAATTCACACTCTCAGCAGTATCCTTGTGTGAAAAATAAAATAATAAAATAAAGTTATAGAACACAAAAATAAACAATATAACGTGTTCAAATGAAGTATTTAAAATAGTGCTAGTAAGAATAGGGTAATATGCAAATTGGGGGTTGGGGGGGTTTAAATGTGGGCTTTTACTCCTCCGGGTGGAGTTAAAGAGCCTCATGGCATGAGGAAGAAACGATCTCCTCAGTCTGTCCGTGGGACAAGACTGTGACAGCAGTCTGTCGCTGAAGCTGCTCTTCTGTTTGCAGATGATGCTGTGAAGTGTATGTTATGAATTTATGTTCCCCTTCAAGGAAAAACAAGTAATGGCAGGTCAGCAAGTCCATAGCATTTAAAGGACAAAGTGTTTTGTTCTTTAAGGTCACCATATTTCCATGGACGGGATCTTTACCTGATCCAAGCATGTCAAATCAGTTTCTGAGAGGCCCAAGTTGTTGCCGGGGGTGGGTTTTGCAACGCTAAACAGCAAATTAAAGCTTGGCAGAAATCATTCTAATACATCTGGATACTTTTTTAGGATCTGCAACAAAAAACTGTGGTCTTTTTGTAAAGCTATTAAAAAAATATAAAATAGATCTTTTTTTTTTGCCTGAAACCATTAAATGACGCTGTTGCAGTGGCTTGCGAAAGGATTTGGCCCCCTTGAACTTTGTGACCTTTTGCCACATTTCAGTCTTTAAACATCAAGATATAAAACTGTAATTTCTTGTGCAGCATCAACAATAAGTGGGACACAATCATGGAGTGGAAAACACTTTATTGGATATTTTAAACTATTTTAACAAATAAAAAACAAAAAAGTGGGTGTGCAAAATTATGGGGTATGTCTTTATCAGTTTTGCACATCGAGAAACTGATATTTTTTCCCATTCCTCCTTGCAAAAGAGCTCGAGCTCAGTGAGGTTGGATGGAAAGCGTTTGTGAGCAGCAGTTTTCAGTCTTTCCAGAGATTCTCAATTGAATTGAGGTCTGGACTTTGACTTGGCAATTCTAACACCTTGTTTTTGGGTGAAACATTCCATTGTAGCTTTGGCTTTATGTTTTGGATCATCGTCTTGTTGGAAGACAAATCTCCGTCCCAGTCTCAGGTCTTTTTCGGACTCCATCAGGTTTTCTTCCAGTATGGTCCTGTATTTGGATCCATTTATCTTCCCATCAATTTTAACCATCTGCCCTGTCCTTTCTGAAGAAAAGCAGGCCCAAACCATGATGCTGCCACCACCATGTTTGACTGTGGGGATGGTGTGTTGAGGATGATGAAGTGCGCTTTTACGCCAAACATAACGTCTCGCATTGTTGCCAAAAAGTTCAATTTTGGTCTCATCTGAACAGACCACCTTCTTCCACATGTTTGGTGTGTCTCCCGTGTGTCTTTTGGCAAACTTTAAACAACACCTATTATGGATATATGATTTCCCATTCTAATTATTATAAATTGAACTTGTCTCCATTTGTTGATCAGTCACTGAGACCAGATACTGTTGTGTTGTCTGACCGAAACCCAACTGGTACTAGTTGCATTAGTAGTTGGTATCAGCATCATTTAGTATAAAGTATAGATTTTCAGAAGAATTAGGATTCTTGCTTGTTAAGTTTACTCTTCTTTATTATCGATTGGAAATGTCCCTGAATTATTTTTTCATTTTGATTAATTTTTAAAAATCATATTTGTGCAACAGTTGCTTTTCCTCCTGAAGTTTTGGTACTGCAAAAAATGAAAACGCAACTTGTTCACATGTTTTTGGTAAAAACTAAAATCTTGATACTTAAACCGGTTCTAAAGTATTCACCTTTGAGTCGATAGAATTAAACGGCTAAATTCCATCCATTGTTCACATGTTTTTGTGTAAGTCTATGTACTTTATTTTATTTCGCTTGTGGTTTTTCACTCATCTTTAGTGGCATTACAAAATACAGCGACATATAGTAATCAAATAATACACACTGTCCCTAAGAAAATGCTTATTAACAGACTTTAATCTGATCAATTGCCAGCAGTGCCCTTTATTTTTTTGTAAACACTTCTATGCTCAATGATTTAAATACCAGGGTCGTAGGGGAACCACTTCCTGTAGTGTGCAATGGGCTTGTACAACCTGGTGGCGCCCATCCCTCTACGGGCCGACTAAAATGAAAAAACAAGCTACATGAGAGAAATCAGGTTTCTATATAGAAGACCGTCTGAGGTGCAAGCTTTTCTTTCAACCCATACGGAAACAAATACATGCTAACTTTGCCGTCCTCATGCCAAACACCTTCCCGAGCTGGAAAAAAGCATAAATCGATGCAGCGATGTTAGCCTGGCAATCTCTCGGGCACGTACTTTGCATCCGAGAAGATAACCAATCGAAAACGAATTGAAGTCGGGCAACGGGGGCGGCCGTGACGGAATCGATGCATGTTTATGTTTATGAATATTAACAGCTGCCGCTGCACCATATTGGAATCGCAGCGTGCATGCTGTGCGCTTATTACATGCTCATGCACAAATAAGAAGGCAGCTTTGCACATGGACACAAATCAAGATAATGACTGACAGGGAGGGGTCAGGGGGGCGATTTGCTATGCAATTTAATAACAAGAGAACTAGAGTGCTTTGATTAGGTTCATTAGGAGTGAATCAGCATCGTTATCATCAGGTTAGCTTTTCAGTTAAATGTGAATACGGGTGTAATAAGAGTTGGAAACACCGACAGCACTTGCCCTGCATTTTGTTTTGTCCTCCGACGAATCGGTCTACATCCGTTGCCACTCGGGCCCCACAGGCTGGTCCGTGATGGCAGTGGTTGCGCCCACAAAAGCAATTGTGGATGGGGAGACTGATGATGTAAGAATCGGTGTGGGCCGAATGACTCAGCACCACAATGGCTGAGTGATGCATTCACTCACTTTTCTTCACTCCTTTTCTTCATTCCTACATTGTTATTAGTGGGGTATCAATAAATGGCGGGTCTGTGTAATTCAGGTATGTCAAACATACCTTGTGCATTTTAGATCCAGCCCGTTGGATGATTTAATCTGGCCCGCTGTAAATTTGTAACTATGAAGAAAAAAAGCAAGTCTCTAACTCATTTCTATCAAAAGTTATCATTTTCCTTTATAAATCCAACCCTGGGTTCGAACAAGTGCTTGAAATCCTTAAAAATACTTGAATTTAGTGTTTGGTTTTCAATGATTGACCCCGACAGATTTTTCTATCAAATCAAACGTTTGCTTTATTCCAATTTCGAAATCTTCGTTCAATTTGGGAATTTCGGTTTGTTTTGCATATTCGGCAGCCAATCAAAAGCCTGCATCAATTAACTTTGTGCGTCCGGACTTTCCCTCGCGTTATAAGGTCGTGCATTTGCATATCATTTTCCAAAGTAGACGCACAGAGAACACAAGAAAAATTGATAAGTGGTTAGAAATCAAGCCAAAACCTCAGCCCCAGAAGAAATATTCAAAAGAAGCCAAAAAAATGTATGACGCTACAAAACGTAAACATACATTAAGAGCATCGTGGAAAGCAGAGTTCACGTGGCTTGTAGCAGATGACGCAACGCAAACATTGCATGAATGAAGATGAGTAAATACAGGTACATACTGATGGCAGATTGAAAATAGCGATGTCATATACATGTAATGAATGTTAGAAGTAGATTTATAATAAACTTAAGTGTTGTTCTGTTTTATATTCTGCTTATCAATCCTTAATACTTTGCAACATTTTTTTTTTGTGATTGGTCGTCTTATTGTGTTTCAACTTGTGAAAAATGGGGCAGGCAATTTAATGGCTGGGCAGGCAACTTTTCAGAGCTGTCTGCCCTGGTGTCCGCTAACTTTTTCTCATGAGTTTCAGACACTGATATTAGTCATGTTAGTTGTGTTGTAATCCTAATTTAATGTAAAGGGTTCCAGAGAGCTATAAAGTCTTATTTAAAGTGCATCAAATATTATTTGTTTCCTTTGGCATTATTAAACATTTCTTATGCCTATTTTAAAGCATTTACATAGTCCATACTTCATATAATACTTATAATCTGTATCGGCCCTGAAAAACCCATATCGGTCGGTCCCTAGTGTAGTCTCAATCATACACAATGACAGCAGAGTCCAACGCACTTCTTAGATCCACTCTCAACAGTTTTGCTTTGTTGCTGCCTGCTCATCTTCGACCACACTTGAACTTGCAGCCGTTTGAATCACTTTGACTGTATTCCTGTAAAATGTTTCATCTAGACAGAAATAATACAAACGTTATTGCATATTAACAAAATTACTCCTACAGGTTCCGAATGAAGGCATGATTAATGTGTGTATCCCACCAAGTTTTTTCTTTTTGTTTTTTTTATGTTTTGGTAACCAGTCATCTTTCCATTAGTCGCACCACGCAGTCATTTAGTTAATAACAATGACATTTGTGTGTGGCATGACCTCACACTCCACTTTACTCCTGTGTTTTGCTTCTTGTGTGGTCCTCATCCTTTCATCATCATCATTAATGTTCCGAATTATTTTCCTCATAATATACTGTGTACTGTACTTTGAAAGAGACCAGTAGTCTGTATTTTCTTAAATTGTGGCTTTTTATTTTGGGATTAGCACAATAACAACATCAATCATTAAATAGCAAAAGGAAACAAAAAACTTTGTGCACAAAAACTGCTGTACAATAAGATAATACGATACTTAAACATATACCTAAAGAAATAAGACTGATGCCAAAGCTTTAAAGTGCTTTCTCAATGTTTTCCTTGCAAGGAAGACATTCCAAATCAAAACAAGAAAACAGAACCGTACATCACAAACAATAATAAAAAATAAACATGAAAATTAGATTTAAACTTAAATTAGTATCACTTGTGACTCCTATATATATAAAATACCTAAAGAAAACTCTTCATATATTAATCTGTTCATCTAAAATGCATATAGTATCTGATTTTTTTTTAAATTGATGTAAATAAGGGACACTGTTGGTGTAAGGAGACATGCAGGCTAACACCTGTGTCAACATCAAGCCAATATGGGGATGAAGAAGGCATTGACATCTGAGGACTATGGAGAAATAAAACAAGACGCTGGACTTTTTAGCGGAGTAGATCGCTGATATAAAAATACAGCAAAAAGCCATCCTGGACCTGATCGAGGAGGTGAAACTGTCAGGACCAGAACGGAGACAGGACCCACTTGCGCTGCGTTTCTCACAAGTTTTATTGGAAGAAAGGGAAAGGGTTGCACCCACGATCCTGTGATTGCTGGACGCGGGAAGCAGGTCGCTCTGAACGCGGAAGTGGATCTTCCGTGGCGAGCGATGGCAGTGTCGGGAATGGAAAAACGGGTCAGTAGCCAGGACATGAGAGCAAAAACATGGTCGGGGTCGGAAGCGAGTCGTAAGTCAGGAAAGGAGAGCAGACATGGTCGAGGAAAAAAAAGGGGTCGAGGGCCAGGATGGGAAACTAGATCGGGTCAGGATCAAAACCGTTCGTAGTCGAAGCCGGGTGACAATTCAATTAAGCCCCGAGACAAGGGGACATGATTATCACATACAAAAATATATGTACAAACCGAAAGTGAAAACCAAGACTGGACCTGATACGGCAGTGGTAACAAAAGAAGGAGGAAGGGGAATCGCACGACAAGCCACTGTGACGCAGCAAACGGAAAAAATGGACACCGGAAACACCGCTATTGGAATGCTGCTGTTTCAGAGCCCTGAGCCCCTGTTCAACACGCACAAAATATACAATTAAACACAAATTGGCGCTTACTCCTCTAAAACAGTCACAGTAAATGATAAAAAGAGCACAATTAATACATACCTGTCAACTTCCACGGCTCCATGCCCGTACAAACTGTCGTATTTTCCCTTACAAAATAAACCTTTTTTTTTTTCGGAATGATGCATGATAGGAAATCCCCAGGCGGCAGACGCATGCGCACAGTAGCTTCAAAACGCTCGCTTAGTTTGTAACGAAAAAAAAAACGATACCGAGATAGAGGCTACCGCGGTGAACTCGTTAGACTCGATTGATTTGCCGTTCCGTGATAGTCTGTGTATACCGGATGGTACCCATAATTGACAAATTTGCGTTTTTCCGTACAGATTTTCTTGTACGTCGTACACGTCTTAAAATGCATAATAAACATACTTTGTACGGCAAAAACGTACAGGTTGACAGGTATGGTAATATGAACTTAAAACAACTTAATCAGAAATAAATTCAAAAGCAATCTGCGCTTTTAAAATAAGCACACTTCAGTGCAGCAGTCAGGCCGCCAGCCACTCTGCAATTACGTCACAGGCGAGGCTTGACCAATCCGTAATTGGTGGATCCAAACATTAGGGGAAATAATATTTGATATCCACCCGGCAGTTTACTGCACATTTGTGGATCCATATTTGTACAGTCTCCTGTTGCACGTGTGAAGGAACCAAAAAACACAAGTGAGGCTCCTCAGACGATGTCAGATGCCAACAACGGCCCCAGTAGAAAACAAATTCATTCCCTGAGGAAGTATTACATTACATCAGCACATCCAGATGGGATTTTGGTCCGCTGAAAGCCTCGCTGAGAATCGAACCGGACACCGCAAAGCGTAGTAAGGCATCAACTTGCTGCCATGCCACTCGGAATGATGAAGAATGCCTTGAATGCTTAGATTCAGATTCAGATATACTTTATTGTCATTCTTGTACATGTGTATACAGAACGAAATGTCGATACATCTGACCCGCACAGTTTCCTTGAATGTACAGATATAAATCATATGTATTGAGTTGGAGTATTGAAGTACTAATAATATACTAAATAATTATAGCTATGTATAGTATTATACAGTAGTGCAAAGAGTGCAAGAGGAGCAGTTAACCAGATGTGCAAAATGGGCAGTCAGGTAAACAAGTCACTATACAATAACAATAACACTGGAGTATGATAGCGCAGAGGAGAGCAGATGTGCAAAGGAGTGGCTAGGTATAAGAGAACTGCCAGTAGTGCAAAAAAAACAAACAAACAAACAGATTAAGGCAGTTTGGAGGTCTGATGATATGAAAAGATGTTAGTAGACACCATGAATTAAAATGGAAGGTGGAAGGGAAATCACCCTCGCGGGCAATATGTTGAGAAAATGTTTTGCTGTGATTTGAAGTTATTTCGTGAAAAATAAAACACTGAATCCCTAATGTCCCCAATAAGCAGGTAAATAAGCAGCAAAAAGTATACTGTCACTATTAAAAAAAATATATTTATACCTGACCACAAGGTGTCACACTAATGTGTACTGCAACCAAAAACGAGTGCTGTATAGCACAAGGAAGAATACAAACTGTAGAGACTTGAAGTGACCAGCACATTACATGTCTTTCTTCATTTTTTTTTCCCCCAACCTTTCGCAAGGTTTATGTCTTTTGGGGTACCCGTAGCAGCAAGCTAGCCTGGCTTTGGGTGGTATGTATGAGTATGAATATTGAAAAAATGCACATTTATATGGGAGTTCATGTAGTTTGATTATTCAAATCAATATTTTGTTTGAAATAATAGTCTTCTTTTTACCTCTAGGAGGCGCTAAATCATACATAGTGTCCCTTTAACGTTATCAGAGTCTAAAACATATTTTCTTCTGAAAGGATTTTCCAAATGAGCCTATGATCTAACAGTGCCCTTATACAAGACAAACGTTTCAGTGGTTGAGCGAGCCTATTTTAACCATACTACTAAAATTTACAACCTGGTAATAACTTAAAGATGACATAGTTATAACATGTTATTTTTAAACTGTGACACAAACAGGTAGCCCGATGCACCCATCAGTAACAACAACATATCGTTTTGTTTGTTTTTAAAGAAAAAAGAGTTTGATAATGGAAAAATATATGGTTTCTGTAAGAGGACACAAACATTCCTAACATTTTCCCATATGCATAAATCGATGCAGTTTGTGTTTTTCTCCTTAAAAGAAAAAGGCAGCGAGAGAAAAGCTGTAAGTACAAAAAGGAAAGTTGACTGTGTGGGCTGGCACTTCCAAGACAAGTGGAGTAATAAGCAGATAGGCGCCTTGCATGGCTGACTCCCTATTAGTGTGTGTGTGTGTGTGTGTGTGTGTGTGTGTGTGTGTGTGTGTGTGTGTGTGTGTGTGTGTGTGTGTGAGTGTGTGAATGGGTAAGTGTG
The DNA here is from genome assembly GCF_059441175.1 of Urocampus carinirostris. NCBI lineage: Eukaryota > Metazoa > Chordata > Actinopteri > Syngnathiformes > Syngnathidae > Urocampus > Urocampus carinirostris. Next base: position 26,999,582 of record NC_142366.1, read on the forward strand.
AAGCACATTGTAAAGCGCTTTGGGGGGTCTTCATTGACTAGAAAAGCGCTATATAAATGCAAACCATTTACTATTTACCAGTGGTATCGATGTTTGTGTGTGAGGATATCTTAGAGGATCAAATCCAATTTTCTCAGATGTCCAGGACAAGGGTCATGCTATTTGTTTTCTTTGAGTGACGGACCATGAAAATCCTTCATCTGTCTCATTATTCTGAAGGCTGCTACATTTATGTGTTAGTTTGTGTTTTGTTTATATAAACGAGAGGGAATAGTGTGCCTTACTCTGGATCTGCGGACCCTTTGCACAGAAATACGTTACATACAAAGACAATCCAAAAATTGTGAGGTTAAATGAGAAAAAAATTGAACATTGAATAAATATAACTAATATATTTTTAACTTTATATATCGGTGATGACAAGTGAGGCACAGCCTCATCTGCCTCCCCTGTCTGCATGTCCCAAGTACAACATATAGTGATTTGCTAAACATGTCTCGGTTGCCATGGCACCCAATTGGGCCGTGTGGCGCCAGCGGCGGCTCATTGACAGATTGGCTTTCCATCTATTTAAGCTCAGTGCCCTAATTTTCCCCTTTGTCAGTCCGTCAACGAACCTCTGCCCCGCAAGACGTGGGTGTTGACCCGGTCCTGCTTCCTGTTGGTATTCCCTGTCCTGTATTGTTCCCGTTTTTTTTTTTTTGGTCCTGTTTGATATCGGTTTCCAGTTTCATTCCCGTCTATTTTTGTCCTGTTTATTATCCTCTCAAGTTTTCGTTCCCGTCAAGTTTGTCCTGTTTATTTTCGATATCCTGATTCATTATCTATCCTGTCTGTCACGTCCTGTCCGGTATCTACCCCATCTGTCCGATAACAACTGGGGAATTTGGTATCAATCTCGTCGGCCTCAGGCTTCCTATCATTTGACGCCAGACTGCTGCCTGACGTGCATGACTCCCCATTTCCCGTAAAATAAAGGCTTGTGCGAGTAATGTCACGCGTTTGGGTCCTGATCCTGTTTTGGTTCATGACAAAACATCTGAATATCTCTTGCTTTTTTTTGTTGTAGTGCCAATACAACCAATGGTAGGCGCTGCTGCACCACTGGAAATCCAGGCAGCTAGAAAACACAAAATCAAACGGTAAGTGGCACTTCATTAATCCAGCACTTTTCCAGCTAACAATGTCCACAAAAAGAGAGAGTAGTACATTTAGTGTCTCTAGGAGTTGTCCAAAGGTGAAACGTTATTAAAAAAAACTCAATCTACACACTCATTCCTTCATGGATGACGAGTTTGGATTACTGCAGACAAACAAACGTGTCTCGTTAAAACAGGGTTAGTGCCAGAATTCACTGAGACTGGGCACGGCAGCAGTGTCAGTCACCTGTCAGCCTCAGGGGAAGATAAGACCTGAATCGACCACCACCTTGTCTGGTTGTTATCACACCCCCTATTCATCCATCTCAGGATCTTTCCAATTCAGCTTTCTTTAATCTCTTCTCTGTCCCATTGCACATAAAAAGAGAATGGTTACACAGACATGTCGGTAGAATGGATTGTTGTTATTTTTAGTTTCCATTGTATACAAGTTTTCTTATTTCAACTTATGCATGTCAGGACCAGAACGGAAACAGTACCCACTTGCAAAACGTTTCTCACAAGTTTTATTGAAGGAAGAGAAAGGGTTGCACTCATGATCCAGCGATAGCTGGGAGCGGAAACCAGGTCGCTCTGAACGCGGAAGTGGCACTTCCGTGGCAAGCCATGGCGGTTGTCGGGAGCGGAAAAAACAGTAGCCGGAACAGGAGAAAACGTGGTCGAGATCAGCAAAGAGTCGAAAGCTAGGAGAGGAGAGTAGACGTGGTCGGAATCCAAAACGGATCATAAATTCGGGACGGGAGAGCAGACGTGGTCGGAATAAAAAACAGATTGTAATTCGGGAGACAAACAGGAGCAATAAAACGAGACAGGCGAAAAAGGGCTTGCCGTGTAAAAACAGAGATTCGCAGACGGACCGACAAAAGGGGACTGACAGAAGTTTAAATACTGACAGGAAGCCAATTGGGCGCCATGCCAACCGTGACAATGCATGTGGCATTCTCCACTGCGTTTTACAATCTATGATACCCCAAAGTGTAACCCAAGGTGCATTAACACATAATTTGTCAAGTTATTTCCAGCCAATGCACAATTTTTCATAGAGACTGTATCAAGGCACACAATTTTTATAAAATAGTACATTAGAAATGCAATAATTTTTGTGTCTTAGTTTAATTTCTAATGTGTACAGTTCCAAAACAGGTTGGAAGGAAAATCTCATATTGTAAGAGCTAGATATTTAACTTACAGCCCTACTGTATGATAAAATTAAATAAAGCATGTTTCAGAGACTTCTAATACATTCCCACAAGGGCGGACCAAAGACAACCTAATGGTTTTTAGATCTACAACCCACAAAAAGTCATAAGTCACCAAAGGAATTCGTACATATAGCGTCAATTATGCACTAGATCAAGGTCAAAGGGACATTATATTTCATTTCGCACCTCCTATTGATAAAACATTTTAATTTAAAAAACATTATTGATTTGAATAATAAGCAAAAATACATGAACTATCATATAAATGTGCATTTTTGTTTTTAGAAATTTCTATTTACATGAAATGAGTCTCACCTTGAGGAAGATGACATGATTGTCCAGCATCTTGCCCCTAAAAACCAAAAACCATCTGAAAGGCTGGGCAAAAATGAGAGGAAAAACGGAGCGGTTAAGTCCCTATGAGTCTCCTTTTGCATAAGGCACTCGTTTTCGTTCACTAGATAATACAGTGACATCTAGTGGTCAAATATTGCAGAGTGTCCCTTTAACTTGAAGAGTTTGGGTAATCCTGTCTCAATTGATTTAGTACTTCTGCAAAACTGAGCTCATTAAAAATGGTGTGCATGTATTCTTGAGAGTAGTGATGTAATTGATTCATCTCCCAAATTCACAGCACGTCACAAAAAGGAAATTGGGAGTCTGCTTTTTTCCAGATGTCATTAGAAATTTAATAAAATAAAAAAATAACTTGATAGAAGTTGCGCAAAATAAGAAGCATTTTCCACACTTCTAGAAAAATTACCAACGTTCTGGTCTAAAATTCTTTTTTTTGCTGGTTTTGTGACCACAGCAATGACTCTAAGGCTAGGCTCATACTGCAGTGAAATCAGATTTTAGCACGGAGACGACCTGTATCCGATCTGTTAGTCTTTCTGAATGACACAAAAACATTTTTTTTTTCACACCAGACCCAGGCCACTTTCGTAGGTGGACCTAAATCCGATACACATCTGATCTTTTGGAATGTGTCTTTTGTGTGAACGGTCGAGGCGGATTTATGCGACCTCCACGTCATCGAGAGGTGGTAGTGAGCGTAGAATTTAACAACCATGGCGGACAAAAACACTGAGAGCATTCCATGGAGGCAAAGCGCGGTTTTGGATTTAATTAATATTTGGGGGAACAACTCTGTTCAGGCTCCAGTAGCACAACAACTTTCAAATTGCTAGATACTGTACGTCGGTAGCATCCATGTGTACTTCCGTAAACACTGGGCGCATGCTGGAATTGTGAACAATCTCACAAAAACATTGAATTTCATCCACAAATCGGAATTGACCAAGCTTTGCAGTATGAAGCTATCCTAATTTCCTAGCTTCTGGACTCCAAAGTGCTATATGATCCCTATTTTTATTGAACTGATCCTGAGATTAACGGTGCCAGTGTTCTCATTTGCCCGCGTCCCTGCGTCCTAGACGCATCATTTTTGCTGGGGACATCGTGTCAAATCAACGTGCGTCCCTGGGACGCAACTTTTTTGACATAAAATTGTCATTATTACCCGATTACTTTTTTTTAACAAAGATTTACCGCACTCCAAACTTTTCGTCAGGCAGATCCGCCATTGTTGTTTTGGTCTCGCGGTTTTAGTTTTCGTCTTCACGCCGATCTCGGCAAACGAGATCTCGTTGCTTAGAGATTACATCATTGTTGTGGTGGTTGTCGTTGAGTGAAAGAGAAGTATGCCTCCGAAAAAACTGTTAGTATTAGGTGAAAATCAACACAAAATTGGTCATTTTTCCAGTGTCAGTAATAAGTCGAAACATAATGCAGAAAATGGTAACAACGGCAATAATTTCGGCACGAAAAACTGGTGGAGGAATTCTTCAGAAGATCGCGGAGGCAAGGAAAACACGTGCGTTGAAGCGATTCGACGAAAGAAAATAAAAGAATACTCCTAGCAAGAAAAGGACTTTTCTGCCAAAATGGACCAAATTATATTCCTGGTTACGCTATGAGGAAGATGAGAATGGAGGCTACATGTTCTGTGATGCGTGTACCCAGCGTGACAAAAAAACTGTATTGCATAAATAATTTCGCAATACGAAGTTTCAAAAAAGCACATTGGATCGGCAAAATGACAATGAAAACCACAAATTAGCTATGGAAATTCCGTTGCTGCAGGAAGAGAGAGGCAAGTATGAACGGATACGACATCAAAAAGAAGACTTGGCCATGCTTTCACTGCTAAAAATAGTTCAGTGGATGGCAGTATTTTCAGTATTTTGTATAATGTACAATATTGTAAACTGATAACTGCTTTGTATTACCAATTATCTATGATGATTAAAACTGAATGAAAATATAGATTAATAGAATTATTTCAGCAATATTATTTTGTTTAATGTACAACATTGTTGTGAACTGAAAAATCTTGAAGTGATAACTGATTTGTATTACCAATAAACTGTGATGATTAAAACTGAATGAATAAATAGATTTATATTATATTTTTGTTGCCGATTTACAATTTCAACCTCGATAACACAAAATATGGGGACCCATAGATTTTGAGCATGCGGGTCCCCGGGACCCATCACTTTTCAGAGGTATAATGAACACTGCGGTGCGATCGAATATTTGGTTTTGAGATTCTTTTTCCATTTAAATAATATTTTATTTTTGCCAGACGTTAAGGCTGCTTTCCTCATGTCGCATCCACAGAGGAAATGAGCAAGGAGTGAGTCATTGCGCAGCTACTTTGTGACCAAACATCATAACTGGGGGATTTAATAACATGACCTTCAACTAATGCATAAAACAATTTCCCCGACTTTCTCCCGTCACGCTGATCCGGCAATTTTTCTTTCAAAATTGACTTCATTGTTTCTCGCATAATGACAATCAGGGGTAGTTTTGTCTGCCGCTAAAAAATAAAAAAATGATATTGATGCATGTTCTAAATAAATTTTGTTTGAGGCCTGAATTTTAAACTTTCATTGCAAAGTGGGGCAGGTCAAGTTTAAATTTTGGTAAAATTAAGTTAAATAAATGCAATTGGAACATTAAGTGACAGTGTGCATTGATTTGCTTTTAGAGGTGGTTGTGATTGCAAGAGTAATACGAAATTGGTCAAATTGTCGAGAACCGGAACAGGATCAGGACCCAAAAGCATGACGTTTCTCACACAAGCCTTTTATTTTCCGGGAATGGGGAGTCATGCACGTTAGGCAGCAGTCTGGGGTGGAATAATAGGAAGCCAGAGGCAGACGAGACTGATACCAATTGCCCGAGCAGATATCGGACAGATGGGGTCGATACCGGACAGGACGGGACAGACAGGATTGGTGTCAAAACAGGATATCAAAATTTAACAGGACAAACTAGACAGGAACGAAACTGGAAACCGATATTAAACTGGTCAAAATAAACGGGAACCATACCGGACAAGAAACACCAACAGGAAACACGACAGAGTCAAAACCCACGTCTTGCGGGGTAGGAGTTCGTTGACGGACTGACAAAGGAAGAGTGAGAGGTTAAATAGACGTAAAGCCAATCTGTCAACGAGCCGCAGCTGGCGCCAAACAGGCGGGCCCAATCGGGCACCATGGCAACCGTGACACAAATGTTGCGACCCTGAATCCCAGACTTCAGTGACTGACCAACTTTACACTGAGACAATAACAACAGTGGCTCGTGGCGAGCCATAGCCTGCAAGTAAGTGGATGACAAGAGTGGCTAGAAAAGGAAACAGTGGAGAAAAAGTCAGATATGACAAGCACCTGATGTACAAATGACAGGACTCGACGACCATTCAATTCAGGGCTTAGCTGTGCAACAGAAGATGACATTAAATGCTAAAGGAAAAAATGGGTCAATCTTTTTTTCTTTCGCAAAATTGTCATCCGGAGTAGAAAGATGGCGGCCAAACATGTTGGCACTTTCAAAAGATGTTTTAGGTTGTTGAATACAATTACAAATTACAAGTTAGTCCATGTGCTTTTGATTATAATTTGAATGTTTTACAAGAACCAGATATTAAGCATATAATGTAGTTTACTTATCCAGTTTATTACAAATTACAAAGTACATATTATGTATGAAAACTACATCAATTGAAGTTGAAATTGAAATCAAATCATGTTCCTCCACACTCTTTTGGATCATGGTTTTGGTTTAAATACTAATCCATTTTGTAACACAATTTTCAATATTTCATAGCTCTGGTGTTTAATTGAAATTAAACGAGCATTTTAACTCCACCAGGCAGGGCTCATATAGGTGCTTGAAATCCTTAAATGCTTGAAATGAAATGTTGTGTTTTCAAGGATTAAAATGTGCTTGAATTATGAATGAAGTGCTTGTAAATGCTTGAAATTGTTGCCATGTTTTGCTCTATGATGGCTTTGCCATTGCATTCCTTCTTCACTCCTGATTAATGGTAGCTGACATTAGTTTGTATGGCATTGTCCTATTCATTATCATCGCCCCCTACAAGTTGTGGCCAAGAGGACAAGTGCATGCTACACCTAAAAAGGGCACTATGAAATGTCTATTAGTGCAGGAATTAAGATCTAAAAATCATTAGATTTATTAATTAATGCACGTGCAAAATTGTAAATCATATACAGTGGAACCTCGGTTTTCGAACGCCTCTTAGTTCGAACAAATCGGAGTCCGACCAAAAATTTCGAAAAATTCTTGCTTCGCTGTTCGGTCAAAAAATCGGAGTTCGAGCGCCGGTAATGCGTGAGTGCGTACGCTAGGATGCGATGCTGAGCGGCGTACCAGTGTAGATCTCTCTTTTCCTGACCAACTGTTATCGCATGCGGACGTGCTCCGTTTTGCTTTTGCTTTTAATATAGGTGTACCAAGTGTTTTAGCCCCTAATTATGCCTTCGAAGAAAGTCAGTGCAAGCAGCAAAGTTGCGACAGGTGAGAAAAGAAAAGTAGTGCGTACAACTATTGCATTTAAGAAAGAAATAATAGCAAAATATGAAGAAGGTGTGCGAGTGTCTGATCCTCTCCCCACCGTCCACCTGCGTCTTCTGCTGACCACCACAAAGGTAAGAAATCCTATTCATAATTATTTTCTTTATCCTTTTTTTTATTCTTACACGTTCATGTTAGCGTAATCTTTCGTACTGAAGATTACGATAACGCAAACGTACGATTAGCCTGGGTTAGCTTCATGTTTACGTTAAACATTGAAGGTAAACATTCAGGGTGTTGGAACGGAGCCCAACATTCAGGGTGTTGGAACTCAGCCCCCTTTCCAATGAATCGCTCACCACTTGTTGTGGAGACCCGGGTGCTAAATGACTTGTAAACGACCTGATTTTTTTATTTTTACACGTTCATGTTAGCGTAATCTTTCGTACTGAAGATTACGATAACGCGAACGTACGATTCGCCTGGGTTAGCTTTATGTTAACGTTAAACATTCAAGGGAAACATTCAGGGTGTTGGAACGGATTAAAACGATTTACATTATTTTTAATGGGAAAAATGATTTCGGTGATCGAACAAATCGGTTTTCGAACAGGTTTCTGGAATGGATTACTGTCGAGAACCGAGGTTCCACTGTACATGTATGTCAATCAAAGATATATTTGAAGCTCTGCAAAATACATAATTCACACCGAATTTCTTTTTTTTTTTTAATGGTACTGGAGAAATTGGCTTTGAATATCCTTTAAAAGTACTTGAATTCGCCAATGAAACGGTGTATGAACCCTGACTGGGGGTCACTTCATAAGACACACTGGAGCTTAAATTGAGGGGCACATTAAGCCAGCAAGGAGAACTATAAAAGCTGTGGATGAATCTTGAATCGAAGTGTGCAGCCGACATCACAAACACATAATCCTTTCCCGATTGCGTCCAATCGAATTGAGCGATTCTTCCGTCTACAGGACTACATAAAATGCACATTTAAGCGGTGAATTATTCAGCTCTCCTTCTCTTAACCGCTTATCCTGTCAGATCATGTTGTGTACCCTCCGTACTTTTCCTATCCTTATGCCTACACAACCATTGTCCAGACCCGAGCTTGAAGGCAGGCTTTCTTTCCGCTGAAGAACCTCCGGACACAGACGGAGACAAACGCCCACTTGCTTGATGCATTCAAATGGCAACTCAAATGAATAATAGATGGCAAGTGGATGTGTTTTGTTTCTTGCGTGTTAGAATGACAGCATGTAGAGATCGGTTTGTCCGAGCAGCTAAAATTAAAGCTTGCTGACGTTATACGGTAGGAAATATCCCCCCCACAAAAAAATCAAGAACATGGCGGGGTTAGATGAATAACGTGAAAGTGTGCGAGCTGTGATGATGATAATTGGCCAATTAGTTTGCCGACGTGGCCGCCTGCTTGCAGAATAGGTCAGAGACATCAATCAAGGAAAAACAACCTGCAAGGAGAATGTCGCCCATTTGTGTGTTCTTTGTGCAGGAGTCAAAGGACGAGAACCATCTCATTATGTACTTGTTGTGCCACTTGCTTTACTCAAGACGGACCCTTTATAATGCCACCAGGAAAGTCGGAGCACAATCCAGCAGTCTTTCGTTTTTAGGATCTGGCCGGTTAAATCGGACAAACGAATCAGACAATGTTTGCTCATGGTTTGTGTGTTTAGATACTCTACCATTTTAATAATGTAACAAAAGTAGCACACCACCAGGGTTGGGTAGGGTTACTTTAACTGGATTACGTTCCATTACTTTTGGATTACTCCAATACAGAATATGCTAATAAAAAGACAAAAGAAATTAAATGTGAATAAAATTACTAAATTGTGTGCAGGCTTGGGGAGTAACGGAATACATGGAACGGCAAAAATGATGTTGGCAAGCTGTTTGGATTTATTTTCATTTTGTTTCTGCCTCATTTGATGTTAGTTTTGCCAGAGATCAAAGCCAGGAGAAATAGCTTACCACGTGTTGTGAGTCATCATTTTGTTCATATTTAGTTTCTTTTGTCTTTTATTAGCATATTTGGTATTGGAGTAATCCAAAAGTAATTCAAAGTAATCCAGTTAAAGTAACCCTACCCAACCCTGCACACCACTTGGTATTAATTACACAGAACTGTTTAAATCTAGGCTTAAAACACACTTCTATTCCATAGTATATGAATGACCTATATTTCATGTTGACAATACATGTTTATTATTTGTTATTGCAGCATCCAATGCAGCCTGGTCATCCTGGAAGGGGGAATTACCTTACCTTTTTTCATTTTCCTCATGTTGAGGTTTTTGAGTTTTTCCTTGCCATCATGTCGGTTTTAGATCAGGGGGTGGTGTCTGTGGTTTGCAATAGTCTGTGGTCTGTGCAGCCCTTTGAGACTCTTTGTGATTAAGGGCTATACAAATAAATATGATTTGACTTGAATGTATAAACACATATATCCAAACTTCTTGTCGTCTGAATATGAACTAGTTAATGCTGTACACAACATGGCTATATGGGCTACTGCTTGTTTTTGCATTGTTATGTACACTTCAGGGTTCGTACGGTTTCTTTTAATCTTGAATTTTATTATATTTTCAACGATTGAAAAGTGGTTGATATTTGTGTGAACTGTTGGCATTAGTTTGTACGGTATTGTCACTCTGAATTCAAACCTCAGTACACATTGAAGACAGTGAAGCATGGTGGTGCAATTATCATGGTCTGGGCATATTTCTCCTTCTTTGGTGTTGGGCCAATTTATCGCATACGAGGGATCATGGATCAGTTTTTGTATGTAGAGGTTATGTTTCCTTATGCTGAAGAGGACATGCCCATGAAATGGGTGTCTCAACAAGACAATAACCCCAAACACACCAGTAGACGAGCACAGTCTTGGTTCCAAACCAATAAAATGAATGTTATGGAGCGGCCGGCCATATCCCCAGATCTCAATCCAATCGAGAAATTGTGGGGTGAAAGAATGCTGTTTGAGAAACAAAACCAAGAAATGTAAATGGATTGTGGGATGTTGTTAAACAATCATGGAGTGAAATAATCAACTGAAAGGTGCCACAAGTGCTATGCCACACATATGTTAAGCAATTATAAAAAACTGTGGTCATGCAACTAAATATTAGGATTGCGAAATCTTACCTCTTTTTTGGAAATACAAAATAGTTTTGAGTTTGTACAGTCAACAGCAGACACCGCTATTTTTTTTTTTTTGTAACTCACCCCTTTGTACTATTTGCTTTCAGAGTAAGCCTATTATGAATGCTGGGTCTTGTTTGTTATCTGAGAATCTACTGCACCTGTGACTTGTTTGGCATGCAACAATAAAAAAAATACTAAAACCTGAGCTATTCTGGTTAGTCACGTTGCGCTGCTATTATTTTGAACAGCAATGTGTTTGTGACTCTGCAAAACACACTGTTTGCACCAGATTTTTTAATAGTACTGAAGAACTTGGAAAATTGGCTTTGAAAGTATTGAATTTGGCGATTGTGCGATCCCTGACCTTTGATAGTAGAATAATAAATATGTCATAGAATTTTTTATGAAATACTGTACTTTTGTGTACTTTACATTTAGAATATCCTCGATGAATATGTTTAGAGTAGCATACTAATTGCTGGCAAATCTATTTAATTATCTGTGATACACTACCTTGAGTTAAAATAAAAATAGTAGTATGACTCTTAATTGATAATTACTATCTTGACAATTACAGATTTGTTGTAATTGTCTGTGTTAATGTCTTAGTTGTTTGTTAATTGTCAAACCTTGTGCAAAGACATTGATAGCTACCTTTAGGTTGTAACTTTTCCCTTACCCTCATGTAGGTTTTAGATCAGGGGATGGTGTAATAGTAGTATGTAGTCTGTACAGCACTCTGAGACTTCTTGTGATTAAGGGCTATACAAATAAACATGACTTGACTTGAATGCCAATTGCATATTTAACATCTGTCACGGTTGCCATGGCGCCCAATTGGCCCTGCCCAGCTGTGGCTAATTAACAGATTGGCTTTCCATCTTTTTTAAGCTCAGTGCGCTCTCTCTTACTTTGTCAGTCTGTCAACGAACCTCTGTCCCGCAAGACGTGGGTTCTGACTCGGTCCTGTTTTCCTGTTGGTATTTCCAGTCCGGTATTGTTCCCGGTTATTTTTGTCCTGTTTAATATCGGCTTCCAGTTTCGTTCCCATCTATTTTCGTCCTTTTTATTATTCTCTCCAGTTTTCGTTCCCGTCTATTTTTGTCCTGCTTAATTTCGATATCCAGTTTTGATATCAATCCTGTCTGTCCCATCCTGTCCGGTATCGACCCCATCTGTCGATATCAACTCGGGCAATTGTAATCCATGTCGTCGGTCTCTGGCTTCCTGTTTTTCCACACTCGACAATTTGCTCGCTTATTCACACAGTGGAACAATTTGGATGGGCCAATTAACCTGACATGCTTGTTTTTAGAATGTGGGAGGAAACCGGAGTGCCCGGAGGAAACCCACGCAAGCACGGGGAGAACATGCAACCTCCACACTGGAGGTTCGATCTCATGACCTCAGAACTGTGCCGCACATGCGCTAACCACTGCCCCGCCTGCTGCCCGGTTTTATTATCCATGAAAGGAAAATCACTTCCATTTTGATCTTGTTCAGTTAGCTCAGCCTTCATTAGACATTTACAAAACAGGTTGGAGATAACTGCAGTTTTAAACAACACTTGGATAGCATACAATATTTGTTATTTTCTTTTGCTGCGCTAATACTATTAATGGATTCCGCTAATCCGAGCATATATTCATAATTATCTGGTGGGAGTGTTTATCTCTGTGTGAAAAGAGCAGACTTAAATTATTCTGCAGTGTCAAGGATTTTTTGGTCTCGGACGCACGGGCTCTCAAACACACAAACAAACACTAAGGAGCTGAGCAAACAGAAAAATCGTGAAAGCAGTGGTGCAGATGTATTTGTTGGGTGCATCATGCACTTGTATGTGTCTGAGTGCGAGTTTACAGAGGCAACAGGGAAGGACTGAAAGCAGATGCAAGAGCGTTATCCACAAAATAGGGCGGGGTTAATTCTTGCTCTTTAGATAGCTGTCCAGTGTGACAATCAAAGCGCTATGTCTACAAACAAAAGACAACATTACTGGGACAGTGTGTATCATTTGGCCACTAGATGATGTGTTAGGTCATGCAACCTGAAACAAGTGCTTATACTAGCACAACAACAGAGAATCCATGTTACCAAACTGCATCTTTTATTTTTTTTTTTATTTTTTTTTTACTTTTGTGAGGTTTGGAGTTCTAGGTTACCCCGTAGCAGCAAGATGATAGACATTCCCCTAGGTGATGCTCAGATTATGTAAAGGTAATACAATTTTCTTGGCCAAAAAAAGCACATTTATATGATATTTTGTATTTTTTCTTATTATTTAAATCACTATTTTTTTTTCCTTTTAATCAATAAGGTGGTAAATAACACACACGGTCTCTTTAAGAATTTTGATGGCTTTTGAGGTCTAAAACCCATTTGAAATAATTACTACCAGTAGTCATAGTAGTAAAGCAATCCTAAATAAAATAGCCAGTAAGCAAAACAAATGTAGCATTAATTGTGGTCAACTTACATATTTCAATATATTTTATTGTAATTATTTTATTGTTTTATTATCTTGCCAGCTATGTAGCTATCAATCTAGCGATCTTTCTAGCTCACTATCTCACTAACGAGCTCGCTATCTAGGTATCTATCTCTATATATCTTTATCTTTATCAGCAGTGTTCATTTTACCTGTGAAAAGGGAAGGGTCCCGGGGACTCGCATGCTCAAAAATCTATGGGTCCCAAAAGAGATCTATGGGTCCCCAAAATTTAGTGTTATCGAGGTTGAAATTGTAAATTGGCGACAAATATATAATATAAATCTATATTTTCATTCAGTTTTAATCATCACACTTAATTGGTAATACAAAGCAGTTATCACTTAAAATTTTTCAGTTCACAAAAATATTGAACATTACACAAAATAACATTGCTGAAATATTAGTGTCTATATATTTATGCAGTTTTAATCATCACAGTTAATTGTTAATACAAAGCAGTCATCACTTCAGATTTTTCAGTTCATATATTCTTCATGGTTTGCTGTCCCGCCACAGTTGTAATGCCTTCTCTTTTTTGTGAGGATGCTGTTTTGGAAGCTGAAACCCCTTTCACAACCCGCAGTATGTACGGCTGATGTCATTGATGTCAACAATATGAGATTTGGAAAATTATGTAGCCTCCATTATCATCCTCCTCATAGCGTAATCAGGAATATAATTTAGTCCATTTTGGCAGAAAAGTCCTTTTCTTGCTAGGAGTTTTCTTTTGTTTATTTTCTTTCGCCGAATCGTTCGCTTCAACACACGTGTTTTCCTTGCCTCCGCGATCTTCTGAAGAATTTCTCTGTCGTATTTTCGTGCCGGAATTATTGCCGTTGTTATCACTTTCTGCATTATGTTTCGACTTATTACTGACACTGCAGAAATTACCAATTTTGTGTTGATTTGCACCTAATACTAACTGTTTTTTTGGAGGCATAGTTCTCTTTCACTCGATGACAACCACCACAACATTGAGGTAATCTCGAAGCAACGAGATCTCGTTTGCCGAGATTGGCGTGCGGACGAAAACTCGAACCGCGAGACTAAAACAACAATGGCGGATCTGCCTGATGAAAAGTTTGGAGTGCGGTAAATCTTTGTTAAAAAAAGTAATCGGGTAATAATGACAATTTGACACTATGCGTCCCCAGCAAAAATGAGGTGTCTAGGATGCAAAGACGCGGGCAAACGAGAATACTGTACTATCTAGCTATTTCTATCGACCTACCTAATTACCTTGCGATCTATCTCTCTCTAATAATGATGAAAAACAGTAGTATCGAAAAATAATATAATAAGCAAAATGTTGCCAGTTGTAAGTTTCTATGAAAATAAATCGCTGATATCTATAGCTTTCGTTATTAAATACGTGCTTTTTGGAAGGCGATTTGGTTCTTTGAATATCCTTTTGGGCGTGGTTAATCTGATTCCTAGTCATGGTCTATCTGTTTAGCTCCTTCTGAATCCACCTCCAGACGTTAAGAAGAAAAATCCTCTAACTTTAAAAAGTGCATTTTGTGGGTGAGGTCTCGCAAAGTTGCAGGGGGGCGCAATCTGCATTATGAGAATATAGAGAAATCCAGACATTGCTGTCCAAGCCGCCGAAAGTTGCCACCAGGTTTCGTCCGTAGGGAACGAAAGTCCAACCGAAGCCTTTTCAAGCTTTATCAGCACAAGCCAATCGCCGAGGCCTCCGCGGTGCAGGACATGCCATCCATCACGGGCAGCCCGAGCACGGCCCTGGACGCCTCTGTCACCAGATAATGCATTGTGTGGACTAAAGGGAAGGAAAAGCTCCAAAGGGGAGGGCAAGTATCCTCCATAGTCCTTAAATGATCGAATCCTGATGTTGGCGTTCACGAACGCTTTGGTTTGTACAACACGACAAGGACAATCTATTGTGGACACCGGAGAAAACGGCATCGAATTGTAAAACCTATGGATCATTAAATTTAAATGAAGTGAAATGTTATTTTGATTGTCTATGCAAGACAGATGACACATTTGTACGTAAGCAACAAGGTTTAAAAAGTGGAATATTTAGGGATGATTCTAAAGGAATTGAGTAAATGGAAGAATGTAATCATCGACTAAGTTTACTTGAACACACGTTAAGAATATTAATAAAATGATGACTCACAACACGCGGTAAGCTTTCTCTCCTGGCTGTGATCTCTTTGATCTCCGGCAAAACTAACATAAAATGCGACAGAAACAAAATGAAAATACATCCAAACAGCTTGCCAACATCATTTTTGCCGTTCCATGTATTCCGTTACTCCCCAAACCTGCACAAAATTTAGTCATTTTATTCTAACCTGAGACTGGGTTTGTCTTCCAACGAGACAATGATCCAAAACATAAAGCAAAAGCTACAATGGAATGATTCACCAAAAAACATATCAAGGTGTTAGAATGGCCAAGTCAAAGTATAGACCTCAACCCAATTGAGAATCTGTGGAAAGAACTGAAAACTGATGTTCACAAACGCTTTCCATCCAACCTCACTGAGCTTGAGCTGTTTTGCAAGGAGGAATGGGCAAAAATATCAGTTTTTCCATGTGCAAAACTGATAGAGACATACCCTGAGCGACTTGCAGCTGTAATCGCAGCAATAGGTGGCGCTACAAAGTATTAACTCAAAGCGGCTGAATCATTTTGCACACCCTCTTTTTCGTTTTTTATTTGTGAAAAAAGTTTAAAATATCTTATAAAGTGTGTCCCACTTATTGTTAATGCTTCACAAGAAATTACAGTTTTATATGTTTATGTTTGAAGTCTGAAATGTGGCAAAACGTCACAAAGTTCAAGGAGGCCAAATAGTTTCGCAAGCCACTGTATAAATAATACATATGTCAATATGAACACTGAATGCTTATAATGCTTCGTCTGATTTTTTTTTATTCCAACAGGATTTTTTTCTTATGTACTAAAAAGGTAACAAATATACACTGTAATTTTTGCTGCCTCGGGGAGCTCTCGCTTTCTTTCGTGTTTCATTAGCAGACCGGAGGCACTCCATAGGCAATAGAGGAGTGAGGAGTTCATGCATTCGTAATGACTGAGCTGCAACCTCCTTCGGCCTTGCGCAGAGTCCTCAAACGACTTCCTAACCAAGAAAGCAAAAATAGCTTACACAATAAATAATACATTGTTCACCGTGTGTCGACCGTGACAGGAAGACGGGACTTATCGTCAGAGAACAGGCGAAATCGGGAATCACCTTCGACTACAATTGGAATTCGGGTCATGTAAATAGGCCGCAGCTCATTCGGTTTGTTTAATCAATAACGGGGAGACGGAAGATTAAATTTTCAGATGACACAAGGTGTCAGTCCCACCCGGAGTTCTGGCAACTCCTGTTTGTGTATTTACGAATTGTAGCCAAGGGGGAGCTCTGGTTTCTGGGAAAACCCTAAGAAGTTTATTGAGAAAACTGAAACTCTGGTGGGAGTTGTGCTTTGCAAAAAGGTGCAATTAGAACCATACACAGGGTAGGATATCGAGACCATACTAATAGTTTATTCCTGCAGTCCAAATGATTCAAATTAGATGGTTTAGTAAAATTGTTCACTGCACAACTGCTATTTAAGCTCAACAAAAACACAGTTCCAGAAAACATCCATAAATAATTCATTCGGAAAAAGGGAAATTATACTTTAAGGGGCTGTAGTGAATTCATAATCCCAAAAGTGAGAACCACCAGGAAAAGTATGTGTGTGTCTGTGTGTGGAGTCAAACTTTGGACCAATTTACAAGACGAGATCAAACAATGTCCAACTATTCAGAAAATGGGGTATGAGTGGTGCGGGAGATTGGGAATAGTGCGTCTACAACAATGGTTAACTTTGTTGTTATTGTTGCTATTGTTATAACTTTTATTATTAACATCATTACAATTGTTGTTATATCATTGGTATATTTGGTGGGAAAGATGAAGGGGTAGGCAATATAAGCATTTACTTCTTACTACCCCTTTTCGAACATATTATGTAACGTTATTTTGTTGTTGAGTTATTGTTTTTGTGCTGTTTTTATTTTGATGTATATGAACAAAGTTTTCATTCATTCATTCATTCATTTTAGCCAACTGTTTCTTTAGGACCGTATAGAAAATCCCATACTTTATGTGTAATACATTACATTGCGGAGAAAATATCCAAATGAATCGCATAGTGGGATCGAAATGATAGAAAAATGAAGCTATGCGGCCTCACGAGTCACAATCATAGCTGCTCCGAGACTTGCTGCTAATCGATCACTGATTCTCGCCTAGCAGAGAGAGAAGCCCAGACGGGGAGCGTATCACATTTGCAAATCCACTTTCACATCATGGGGCCCATCGATTGGGCTCATTCGCGTGGTAGCGGTAGAGAAATAACAATCAGCTGTCGAATGTAAGGAAAAGTCCGAGAGCATTAAATTGTGAGATTCTTAGATTCCATAATGTACAATTACAGATGGGCTAGTACTGTACTAGATATCAGTATCCGTGCAGACACCAGCCACTTTTATGGTATCAGTTATGATTGTAGCTGATACTAGTATCTGCTTCCTTTTGAGTGCCTGTTTAACGATCGCTTAAATCTACGAGGTGAAATTGCGAATACGCGAGTACAGATATTGGGTTTCGTATCGCTTCCCTCCTGGCCATTTAACTATCAGAATCTAAAAGGTAAAGGGATTTTTAAAAATGCTGTAAATAATTGTTATATTAGTGGTTAAAAAACTTAATTTGTTAAAAAAAAAAATATATATATATATATATATATATATTTATTATATATATATATATATATATATATATATATAAACAAAAACATAGTGCCAGAAAA
The DNA here is from genome assembly GCF_059441175.1 of Urocampus carinirostris. Lineage (NCBI taxonomy): Eukaryota > Metazoa > Chordata > Actinopteri > Syngnathiformes > Syngnathidae > Urocampus > Urocampus carinirostris. The sequence continues at coordinate 27,017,346 of NC_142366.1, forward strand.
CATCCATAAATTATTTATTCGGAAAGAAGGAATTATAGCTTAAGGGGCTGTAGTGAATTCATAATCCCAAAGGTGAGAACCACCAGGAAAAGTATGTGTGTGTCTGTGTGCGGAGTCAAACTTGGAAACAATTTACAAGACCAGATCAAACAATGCCCAACTATTCATTTGTTCAAATTTAAATACAAAAAAACATTCCTTGCGGAATACAGAGATGAAGAAAATTGGGTATGAGTGATACAAGAGATTGGGAATAGTGCGTCTAGAACTATGATTAACTTTGTGTTATTGTTGCTGTTGTTATACCCTAACTGTTATTGTTAATAGTATTACAATTGTTATTATATTATTGGTGTGTTTAATAGGGAAGATGAAGGGGTAGGGAATATAAGCATTTGCTTCTGACTACCCCTTTTCGAACATATTTTGTTGTTGAGTTATTATTGTTCTGTTTTTTTTTTAATGTTCAAATAACGTTTTAATTCATATATATATATATATATATATATATATATATATATGTCACGTCCTGAACAAAGGGTAGACCCAATCACGTAACGTTTCTCGCAAGTTTATTAAGATAGAGAGAGGAAGGGCAACGCCCGCGATCCGGTGCTCGCTAGGCACGGGAAGCAAGTCGCTCTCGCACTCGAATTGTGATCCAAATACGGAAGTGGATCTTCAGTAGCGAGCATCGGCAGTGTCGGGGACCGAAAAACAGGTCGGTAGCCGGGACAGGAGAGCAAAAACGTGGTCGGGGTCAGAAATGGGTCGTAGGTCGGGACGGGAGAGGAGATGTGGTCGGGATCAAAACGGGTCGTAGCTGGAGACAAACGGGAGCAAAAACAGGACAGGTGGGAGTCAGGATCGAAAAAGGCTTGCCTTGTAAAAACAGAGGTTCGCAGACGGACTGACAACAGGGGACTGACAGGACTGGGTTCAAATAGTGACAGGGAGCCAATCAGAACCCGCGGCGGTTGGCGTCAAATGAGCGGGCACAGGTGAATCACATCTGTAATCATGACATGTGTGTATATATAAATTTATATATATATGTGTGTGTGTGTATAATATGAACAATAAGCAAAAATACATGAATTATCATACAAATGTGATCATGAGATCAAACCTCCTGTGTGGAGTTTGCATGTTCTCCCCGTGCTTGCATGGGTTTCCTCCGGGCACTCCGGTTTCCTCCCACATTCCAAAATACATGCATGTTAGGTTGATTGGCCGGTCCGAATTGTCCCTAGGTGTGAATGAGCGAGTGAGTTGTCTGTCTATGTGTGCCCTGTGATTGGCTGGCAACCAGTTCAGGGTGTCCCCTGCCCACCGCCTGAAGATGGCTGGGATGGGCTCCAGTACTCCTGTGACCCTACTGAGGATAAGCGGTGCAGATAATGGATGGATGGATAACCAATTCGTGATAATAGTACAATTTCAAGTCAAGTCACATTTATTTATGGTAGCCCTTTATCACAAAAAGTCCTGCACAGACCACAATTACAACATCCTGTAACCTAAAACCTGCAAAAAAATGCTTTTGTGAATCTTATAACAATTGACTTTGTTGCCAGTTTTTCTTTTTTTTACCTCCCTGCTCAAGTGTCCTTCCCTCATGTGAATGGAACAATTCCTGGAAACAAACTTCGAACGTCTGGCCAGATCCAGTACAGTGTTATAGACAACGTTGTTGAATAGATCGTTTTTTTCCCAGAATTTAGGCCAAAATAGACAAAAAAATATCCAATCCTATTGCGATTGGCCTAGTTGCAAGAAAATCGTTCAGGATTATCAGTCTGGGACAAGGCCATCCAAATTGCAAGGGCGTTATTGTGAAGCCCACGAAGGCTACTTTCTGGGAGGATTACTTCTCTCTAGCAACTGTACTACTAATATACTGGGGTGGGTGAGTGGTTAAATGCCTTAACCCAGTGTTTTTCAACCTTTTTTTGAGCCAGGGCATGTTTTTGACATTGGAAAGATTTTGCAGAACACCACTAACCAAAAATGTTATAAAATGACACTGGACAGTGTGTTTAATTGCAATATAATTTATAATACCCCCAGTTTTTACAGCACAGACACTTGACAATGACATATTTGTGTCACAGGCCAGAAACGGAGACAGGACCCAGATGCGTTCGTTTAATCAGTTTTATTGATAAAGAGGGAGAGCAGGGTTTGCTTCCACGATCCGATGATCGAAGGACACGGGTAGCAAGTGGCAGGAACGTGTCGAGGGAGGATAATCGTAGACCGTAGGGATACTGGTCACTAGCCGGGACGGGAGAGCAAGGGCGGTCCAGAAACAGGTCGGCAACAGGTATCAATGTCTGACGGAATGAGCTTGCCTAGCTCGGAGCAAAGGTTCGCAACGGTCGGACGGCTTCCTCTTGAAAGCTGGTGGTTTAGAAGGAGTCTCTGAACCAATCAGCTCTCAGGGCTGTTGGCGCCAATTGGGCAGTCACAGGTGCCCTGAATCAGTAATCTTGACAGTTTGGAGAAAATGATTCATGAATATTTTATAAAATGTAAAATTTTAAAAAGTCACATTGGATAATTTCTCACGGCACACCTGACGATCTCTCACGACACACTAGTGTGCCGCGGCACAGTGGTTGAAAATCACTGCCTTAACCACTAGGCTTGTAGGGGCACTATTTCCTGTGGTGTGTCTTGGGCAAGTACAAAATGGTGGCGCTTGTCCCTCTGCAGGCCAACTTTTAGGTAACAATTGTTGTGTATTTTACCTTATGGGGTTATTTAGCTTGGGCCTGCTGTAATTTTAACAAACCTCACTTTGGAGATTGCTTTTTTTTCCATATTTTCCAGACTAAAAGTCGCTGTTTTTTTATTATTATTGTTTGGCAGAGAGGGTGAATTGTAATTGCCTGTGAAATTATTAACATATTTTTACTGTGTGTATAACGTCATATTCACACTAAACTGCAAGAGGGTGCTTTAGGTTTGTGTTGATGATTTCAACATTGTTCCCCGTTTCATACCAAACGGGATGATATGTTCAGAAGATAGGGCGTCATTTCGCTAATGTAAATATTTTCGTCTGACATTAGCTGCGTAGTGGGCAGCACGGCGGCACAGTGGTTAGCACGTGTTCAGCACAGTTCTGAGGTCATGTGATCGAGCTTTCCTGCGTGGAGTTTCCATGTTCTCCCCCTGCTTGCGTGGGTTTCCTCCGGACTCTCCGGTTTCCCCCTACATTCCAAAAACACGCGTTTCAGGTTGGCAGGTCCAAATTGTCCCTAGGTGTGAATGAGCGGGTGAGTTGTCCCTGTGTGCCCTGCGACTGGCTGGCAACCAGTTCAGGGTGTCCCCTGCCCACTGCCCGGAGATAGCTGAGATGGGCTCCAGCACCCCCGCGACCCTACTGAGTATAAGCGGTGCAGATAATGGATGGATGGATGGATTCGCTGCGTAGAAGCGGAAGTCGGAGGCGGTCGAATTGTTTACCTTGACAGTGACACTGAGGAAGAACATATCTTTAGATTTAGTGATTTGGAGAAACTGATAGTTAGGTTAGCATAATTTTTGTACTAGTTATCTGAATAACTCTTGAAATGTTAGGTCGTTGCTGAAATCAATATGCATGTCAACAATATGCCATTAGTAAACCATTCAAACGTATTTAACCCGTTTCTCTTTTATTCTAAATTGCCTTTCGAGATGACATGTATGTTTTTGGTGTTGTTTATCAAATAAACTCCCCCACGAAATGCGACCTATACTCCGGGGTGTCTTATGCCTTTTTTCTGTCTTAATTATGCAACTAATACTCCAGAACGACTTTTAGTCTGTAAAATACGGTAACTTCTTTAGATAGAGGGGATGGTGCTATGATAGTTAGCAGTCTATGGTCTGTGAAGCCCCTTAAGACATCTTGTGATTAAGGGCTATACGAATAAACTACTTCGATTTTATGTTTGCCCGGCATTGTACACAAATGAAACCAAGCAAAAAGGGAATGACTGATTACTAGCGTCAAGATATGAAGAAAAAAATCTCCTCGAAAGCAGCATGAAGGTGGAACGCTGTGAAGATATGATCAACATCTCCATCTGTTGATGGTGGGACGAGACAAGATGAAGGACATAGCTTCTGTTGACCTTCATCTTCCTCTCGTTCGCATACAGGCGACTGAGCCAATGCGCATATTTGAAAAATGATTTGCGAGTTACTTTTATCTGATGTACTTTTTCGTTCGGACGTTAAAAACAAACTTATGTTTACGAGTTCCATTTACTCATTAACCTCGAAGGTGATACGGCTTCTGTGATCGCGTTACCAATGGTTAACATACAGGCATTAGTTTTCGGTTTCATGTATTTGACACCCAGGCTCGTTGTTGATCAGCGGTGGGTTTTTTTGGATCAGTTCGCCTTGTGTTAGCGACAGTTTTGCCGGGGCTTTAGTTTGTTTATGCCCGGCCTGCTTTGTGTTTGTCGGCATTGCCGGTGCCGCTTTTCTTTGTTGTTTCCTGTTAAGTCTGGCTGCTCACTTTGTGCTTTTTTTGGTTGGCCAGCCTCGCAAGTCTCCTCCGTCCATAATTTTAGCACTCGTTTTCGTTTGCACAACACATTACAGCAACATCCAGTGGTCAAATGATCAGGAGGTAGAGCGCTCGTCTTGGGATCAAGAGATCGCAGTTCGAATCCCGGCTCTTCAGTGTTACATGTCGAAGTGTCCTTGGGTAAGACACTGAACCCCAAATGCCCCCAATAAGCAGGTTGGCGCCTTGCATGGCTGCATGGCCGCTATTGGTGTGGGAGTGTGGGTGGGTAAATGTGAAGCACATTGTAAAGCGCTTTGGGTAGTCTTCGTTGACTTGAAAAGCGCTATATAAATGCAGATCATTTCATTTCAAAAGGCACGCTTCGACCATAATTTCCCTTACAAACATGTAAACAATGTTCCCTCTAATTTTCCACGTGTCTGAGCATTCAGACAAAGTCGGTGAGCAACGCTTGAAACAACAGTGAGCAACAGCAATCACAAGTGTGGCAACTAAGTCATTATCAAACATGTCCAAAACTTGACATCAAGTTACATTTTGCGGAGTTTCACTTTTGCATGAATTGACTCATGTATTATTGCAAAGGTTGTACGGCCTACAAACGTCATTTGTTTTTACAACGATTCTTTCACAAGAGTTCCATTTCCTTTTTTTTTCCTGGTATCTTTTGTGGCATAATACTAACAATTTGGGGGGCTTATTGAGTCGGTTGCACGATACACAACTGTATTTAATCACACTTTTGTGTGGAAGTACAATGTTGGCAACAAGATTGACTTGGTACAATTGGAAATTATTTGAATGCAACACAAACTTTTTCCCCTTTTTCCCTGTTTTTTTTCTATTTTTTTTTTAATTCCTTTAAAAAAAAATCTCATTGCGTTTAGTTTTTCCTTGCTGGTACTTGTTTCTTTTTGTTCTCTATTTACTTTTTTTCCTTTGTTTCTTTCTGGCTTTTTTTCTGAATTTTTCCTTCTTTTTTCTCTTCCTTCGTTTTTTTTTGTTTTTTTCTCAGCTTTTCACTACTTTTTCAATTTGGTATTTTTTTCTTTTTTGTTCTATTCCCCCTTCCTTTTAGTCATTTTGTGCATCATTTTACATAATATTTGTAAAATGTATTTTAGTGAGCTGAGCCGAAGAAGCCGGTTCTCGAAAAACTCTACTGACTCTACTCAACTCCGTTCTACTTCGACCTTGACTTCCAAATAACGCATTTAGAACACAGCGTCAGGGGAACCCTTGTATTTTTCCCTTCATGCACTGTACCTTTGACATAAGTCGCTTCTTAATTAGTAATTTTGAGCCCTCATTTTTGTGAGCTGGCTAGATTTTCTTGTGCGCTGAGAATGTGCGGGCAGTGCGCGATTGCGCACGTGCGCAGCTTAGAGGGAATATTGCATGTAAACCAATATGGTGACTGGCTTGCTAGGGTGCTGCTGTTCTTCACATGCTGTCATAGCTCAGGATTACAAAGATGAGACATGCGGTTATGGAAAATGCATAATCTCTCAAAATATTTTGACGATGACGATTAAATCTATATAGATATTATGCAAAAACATACTTTATACCCACCTTTGCGTATTCAAGAATTTCAGATTACATTTAAACTTGACTGATCCCACCAGACAGCTAACATGATGTTTGCTCTCCCAAATATGCAAAGTGTAAGAGGAGTAAAAGTCCAAACGCGATCAGCAACCCGACCTAAGTAAAGCGAGCTGCGGCAGGCCGTGTTGTGACAGCACAGGGAAGCAACTGTCAGATTTAATAGGCAGGATTCATTTTTGATTATCCAAACCTTCTTGCGCCAGCCAGCTTGGGACCAATCTACATGATTCACCTCACGCTAGCAGACAACACAAAGACACACTAGTGCTAGTGGGTGAGGCAAAACCGTGGTTGAATGTAAAAACAATATGTAAATTGTACAGACGCTGCCCTACCTACGAACTAAATAGGTTCCGGACGATTGTTTGCAAGTTGAATTTATTCCTGAGTTGCCACAGTGCTATATTTTGTATGATTAAGGTTTATATAAGTATGCTTAAGGCTTGTCTAAGTAACCTGTATTTTTTTGTACTAAAAAATAAACATTTCATAAAATAATATTCTCTATAAAGATAAATAAAGTTGAGTTTACCTTACTTAAGGAAGATGCGCTTTAAGAGGTCCTCCTCTGTGGCAAAGAGTGGCCCGAAAAAAAGCTTTCCGACCGTTTTCTCAACCGCATCATACTTTCTTATTCCACTTTCATTTCAAAGGAAACGTCTCGCCTCTTCGTTACACTTTACACCAACCATATCGAATGATAGATAGATATATACTTTATTCATCCCATGCTGTCATGAACTTCATGTTGCTCTTTTTTCTTTAATGAGTAATAAATAATAAATAAAAAAAGTATTTGCAAAAGTTCAACTTGTAGTAATTAAACTTCTACAGTTACCTTAAATACATTTTTATTCTGTCTTGGAGCATATTTTGAGGATTATGGAGACTGGTTTAGTTTTGTTTTGAGAAGAATGGACAATGCCAGAGCATAGACTACTTACGAATGGCTTTCCTGCCCTCGTGTGGCAGAAAAAAGAACTGCATCAATTTGTAGTGAACAAAAGAATGGATTTATGCTTTATTCCCACTGAAGACATTTATTTTATTTTATATATGAGTTCTCAAAGAAAACGGCTCTAAACTGTGAGTGAAGTGCAAAATCTTAAATCTTAAATGCTGTGATTATAGTAATTATTTCTCCAATCCACAGAAAGACAAATAAAAAAGTAAATTAGCAAATAAGTGTTCTGTTGGTAGATAATTCTGCTGGATTTAATTGAAACTGTATTAAACCGTTTTTTTTAAATTATATTTGAAAGTTAAACTCTTCTAAACTTTTTCCTGTCTCTCTCTCCCTGTCTGTTTCTGTCTCTCTTTGCCTATGTGTCTTTTTGTCTCTCACCCTTTCCATCTCTCTTTCTCTCTGTCTCTATGCGTGTCTGTCTCCCTCCATTTTTTTCTGACTTCTTTATCCATTAAAAAATGTGGGAAAAGATTGGAATAATAATGCATGATGAGTAAAAGTGTTTTATATATATTAACATGCCGTTTTTTTTTTCTTGTTTTACTTAAAGAGACAGTGTTTTACATTTGGTGCTTCCTAGTGGAACAAAAAACTTTCGGTATAAAAGAGAAAAACATTGATTTGAATATTAGGCAAAAATACATGAATTACTATACCAATGTCCTTAAAATAATAATAAAGATTGGTCAATTTTTTTAATTTCCTTAACATAGTGGAATCTATACGTAAAGGTCTGCCATGTTTGCCTGGCGTCTTTCTGCATGCCGTGACAGTGGTTTTTATTTGCATTAGACAACAGTGTCACATAGTGGTCAAGTATTACACACTAGGGCTTTAAAAAATAAATTAATTAAAAAAAAAAAGATTCCCAACATATTAATTTTCATTTAAAAAGAAAAATGTCTCCCTTATTTCACTTTTACCGTATTCACTTATTTTGTCCAAATATTTGGCTTGCTTTTTATATTTTAACCAATTTTTATTTCAAGTTTTTGCTGAGTGTACAAATTAGAACACAAAATCAAAACCAAGGAACTGGATAAGTATATGTTGTATATATATGTATATGTGTTGGTATTGAGCTGATTCCTAGCCTTAGGATCAGAAATTTAACAATTTGTATCATATTTTAATTTTTAAAATATGTTTTGTACATGTATTGTACATGTAAGATGGAACAAATGGAAAGGTAATTAACAAATCAAATTGCCACTAATTAAATGCAATTTGGGAAAATGCAAAATGGGATTTATCATTCTTACTTTCAAATATCATACCTATCAACTTATTGGTTTCCCCTGTATTTAATATGTGACATGAACCCCAACATGATCAGGACCCAAACGCGTGACGTTTCTCACATAAGCCTATTTATTTTACGGGAAATGGGGAGTCATGCGCGTTAGGCAGCAGTCTGGCGTGGAAAAACAGGAAGCCAGAGGCAGACGAGATCGATACCAGTTGCCTGAGCAGTATTCGGACAGATGGGGTCGATACCGGACAGGATGTGACAGACAAGATTGATATCAAAACAGGACATCGAAATTAAACGGGACAAACTAGACGGGAACGAAACTGGAAACTGATATTAAACAGGACAAAATAAACGGGAACAAAAGCATGATATCAAAATTAAACAGGACAAACTAGACGGGAACGAAACTGGAAACCAACACAACAAAATAAACTGGAACATTACCGGACAGGAAATACCAACAGGAAACAGGACCGAGTCAAAACCCACGTCTTGCGGGGCAGAGGTTCGTTGACGGACTGACTAAGGTTGAGTAAGAGCACAGAGCTTAAATAGACGGGAAGCCAATCTGTCAATGAGCCGCAGGTGGTGCCACACGGGCGCGGCCAATTGGGCGCCATGGCAACCTTGACAGGTTTTTTTTTCCGTTTGTTTGCCTAATCCAGTTTTAATCCAGATTGTCTCGGTAGCAGACGACAATCTCCTCATAGATTCCTGAAATTGTCGCGATACCCTTGCAAATGGTATCCTCGATCAAGCACTTGAATAAATTGAACCTGTTTACACATTATCTTTATTTTTATTTTACATAGTCCGTCCCGATTTGTCTGAAAAGCCCCGTTAAAAAGGCTTTATTTTGAAAAATGTTTTGGTGCTGAGTACCCGAATAGGGGGTTTGCAAACTACGGCCCGCGGGCCACATACAGGCCATCCGGCTTCTTCATCTGACCCGCCAAACAAAAATGGACAAAATTTGAGTAAATAGGTCCTGCGTGGTGTTTTGGAGGTCTTTTATCGCTTAAGGGGAATTGCAATCATAAATTAAGGGAGTAAATGGTTGAGGTTGACATGTATGAAATCTGTTTTTGCAAGAAATATGATTAATCTAAAGCACAAATGTTATTGGTTGTTCCCAAGCTTGATAACTCCCTCTCTATGGTTTTTTTCTCTGCAGCAACATATTCTTTGTGAGTGTCCATGTGCAAGCTTTAGTGGTCAGCCTAATCCTCTTGGGTCAGGATCTCCTATGAGATGGTGATGGGCTTAGATGTCACTTGCAACGGTGACCGAGGAGCTTCGCCCCAACAGAGTATTAGTGACGCTAAAAGGAGCCAGACCGCTGCTAATAACTTTCTGAGAGACGAAAAATAAGATACAAGCGGTTGCTGACCTTTTGGGGGATTCGATACAATTCAAGCTGGAAGGCGGATGAGAATTTCAGCGCAGAGGTATGTTTGGTAAAATAAAGGGAGCCCTCGGCAGCTCCTGAGAATAGTAGAGACCACGGACGGAGTCCTGCTCCTCCTGCAGACCTGTTAACAAAGTAAGTAATAATAGTAAGAGTAGTAATACACTGATAGTATGAATACTAATTCTATTCTGACCTATAGGACAAGGACCCATCCAAAATGGATAAAGAAAACAAAGCTCAGGGTGAGTCATTGATATGTTTATAGTTTAGTAGACACTTAAGAGAAGGAGAGAAGACATTAATGGATTTTGAACTTGCAAAGGACTGGACCAATCCCGCAACAAGAAATTCCAACCTGTTCTAAAAGGTCCTCCCCCAAGTCCTGTCTTTTTATTAAAAAGCAATTCTAAGGGGGTTTAAAAATCAAAGAACAGCAACATGATTTGCCAAAAGTGATAATGATGCAATCATGGTGGGAAAAAGACAACAGTTCAAAATACCAGTAACCACTGCACCATTCAATTTTCTCAATTACTTGTTGCAGCCCTAGTTTGATTGATGTGTTATTGATGAAATATGTACTGCTCTGTCAAGCTATATGGGAACAAATCTATTATTTTTACTATAGGACTAGAACTGGATTTGTTTTCCCTGCAGGATGGGTAGAGGACCAAACTGGAGTCTTAGTTGTATTGTTGGCTTTATAGCCATTTTCTTATCAGGTACAGAAATTGCGATTTAACTCAATTACTGCCACCATCTTCTGTATGTGATTTAACTGACAGGGTTGCTGAAAACATTCCAAAGGATATTGCATTTTTCAGCTTAATTCTGTTTTTGATTATAATTGCTCTTCTTTGAAAATTAGCTGACGTTTTTTTTTTTTTTGTTTGTATGTTTTTATTTTTTTTTAGGGGAGGGGGTTTTGTAATCCTAATGGGGACCAAAACACAATTTTTAACATGTGCTCTGCTGGTCCCCCCGCTCACACTAGTAATTGACTTGGGATAAATAATCACAGATGTTACTTTTAAAGTGGATTGAATTGGGAAAAAAAAGTCGCCATGCATGACAAAAATTTGCTCGCTTTTGCTCTCAGCAATGGTGAACTAGAGATAATGGATCGCGTCCACAACAGTGCATTTCATTTTATGGCGTTCAATGGCCCCAACTTGCGGCAATATGCGATTTGGGATAATGGATCGCAGATTACTTTTCAACCCAGGATGCAGTAAATATCAGAAGTGATACTTGAATCAACTACTGTGTAGCTATCCGAAAGTGGTATCAAACCTAACAGTCATTTTTATAGATGTGCAGGTATTGATACCATTTATCTGTATCTGTGCTGATACCTGCCTTTTGTTAAGATATCAGTACGTGTAATGTTAGCTGATACGAGTATCAGTGCATTGTAATGCCCATGTAACAACCAGGAACCTGAAATCAAAGGAATGGTCCATTTCCACCACCCAATAAATGGAACACTAAGGAAGATCTATTGCTTAGATTTAAAGGGACAGGATGTATTATTTGCGCTTCCTAGTAGTAAAAAAACAGCTATAGAACAATAAGCTTAAATACATAAAGCATCATATAGACCTGCATTTGTTGAAATTCTCACGGTTAAAGGCATTTGTCTTTGTTGTACATAACATGAGGCTAACTTAAAGGGTGCTGACATGATTGCCTGACATCTTGCTGCTATGGGTACTCCCCTCAAATAACATAAACCGTGTAACCTTGCAAAATAATGGTGGAGTTCGGTTACTTTGAGTCTCTGAAGTTTATATTTTTCCTTGTGCTTTGTAGCACTCTTTGGATTGCACTATTTAGCACACCTAGTGGTCAAATATTACACTGTGTCTTTTTACATTTATTTTTATTAGTATCTGTACCGGGCAGCACTGTGGCGCAGTGGTTAGCGCGTGTGCGGCACAGTTCTGAGGGCATGAGATCAAACCTTCCTGTGTGGAGTTTGCATGTTCTCCCCATGCTTGCGTGTGTTTACTCTGGGCACTCCGGTTTCCTCCCACATTCCAAAAACATGCATTTCAGGTTAATTGGCTGGTCCAAATTGTCTCTAGGGGTGAATGAGCAAGTGAGTTGTCTGTCTCTGTGCCCTGCGATTGGCTGGCAACCAGTTCAGGGTATCCCCTGCCCACTGCCCGAAGATGGGCTCCAGGACTCCCGCGACCTTTCTGAGGATAAGAGGTGCAGATGATGGATGGATGGTATCTGTACCATTTTTTGCGACAAGGAAAGAAAATGTGCTAGATGACGACTCAAGATGTTTGGGATTGAAATTGGTGACCAATCAAGATTTCTGGTATCGGTATTTGTATCGGTCTGAAAAAATTGGCGTTGAACTTCGTAATTATCAATCGGTCAAACTTTTAGCCAATTGGGTAATACCTAGGTGAAAAAAATGAATAATGATACCCTGCTTCTTTCTGTTCCAGCACCGGGTGCAGCTCCAGCCAACCCGGATGGACCAAATGGGTAAGAAATACATACTTTTTTTTTTAGTTTTACCGTTTTAACCAGTTGTAAAGTACTGTTGTATCACTGGCGAAAAGAAAACAGTATCAAATTAATCACTGAAGAGTGCAGTTAATTAATCAGATTCCCGGGCAAGATGACAGTGAGGCGAGTGTGAGAGATCTCGATGGCCCCGCAGCAGGCCGCATATTAATGAGGGGATCAAGCCAAAGTAGATTTAAAGCTTTTCGGCTTTTGCGATTTAAGAAGCTCGCCAGGCCGGCAACGTAAACCAGCAAGTGACAGGTAAAGATGGACAAAGCTGATCCTTGCACTTTTAAACACTTTTAAACTGGAGAGGGCCCGTTGCTACATTTTAACGAGATGATATGGATCGGTTGACATTTGTGTTGTTGCCACGGTAGAGTAATACTAAGAGTGACGTGCAGTAAAGTTTGTGTCTGGTGACTTACAAATAAATGAACTTGCATCGTATTCATCATTCGATCGGCAAACCAAAAAAAGCAATATATGGAGCTTGGGAAAAAACATTTCACTGTCTTAACTTGTAAATTAAGTACATTGAATGCAATGATAAATAGTCCTCTAGTCTAAAAAACTACAGACTCCGCAAACTACAGACTATTATGACACCATCCCCTGATCTAAAACCTACACGAGGGCAAGGAAAAACTCAAAACCTCAACATGAGGTCAATGATGAAACCTTGAGAAGGGACCGCACATTAGGTCATCCCCCTTTCAGGATGACAAGGCTGTAATGGATGTTGCAATAACAATGCACAGATATTGTCAACATGAAATATAGGTCATTCTTAAGCTATAGAAAAGAAGTGTGTTTTAAGCCTAGTTTTGAACACTGAGGTTGCAGATCGAATCTCAGAGGGAAGAGCATTCCACAGCACTGGGGGCCAAATGAATGCTCTCAAACATGGATTTCTTCTTGGCTTTTGGGATCACTAGTAGACTAGCATTTTCAAAACGAAGGCTCCGGGCTGGAACAGAGGAGGAAATTAATTAGAAAGATATAAGGGAGCAAGTCCATGCATGATTTGGTATAATACCAGATGAACCTTAAAATCACATCTTAAGCTAACAGGGAGCAGATGCAGATTAACTAAAATCAGGGTCGTGTGATCAAACTTTCTTGTCTTAGTCAAAAGCCTCGCTGCAGCATTTTGTATATTTTTTTCATTATATTCATTGCATTTACTTATCTTCTTTTTTTCTCGCTTTTAACTTTCACAATGTCATGCTTTTCTACTTTGTTTCATGATGGAAAAGTTTAAGACAACAAAGTTAAAACTTTCAATGCAATGTTCAATAACATTAACATAACATTGTTCTTTTTTTTTATTTGTAAAAGCATTTGAAACCTTGTGTTTTGGTCACTTTAAACAATATACGGTACTCCATTTAGTGGTACGCTGGTAGCATAAATTAGCTCTTAGATTTGTCTTTTTTTTACCTCTACCAATGAAAAAAACCTTTGTTGTCCTTACGGTCAGTGCCATTGACGGCAATGCACGTCAAACACACTTCCATTTTCAAGCCAAGTGCCAGTGAATGAGTCAATATTTGAACCTGAAAAATAATATGTGTATTTGATGACCTCAGAAACGAAGAACCTCCACCTATCGTCATCAACCGTTATTCAGACGAGCAGCTTCGCTCCATCGCCAAGCGCATGAAGGAAAGATTAAATATCTACAAGGAGAAAGTCGCCGATCAATATGCTTCGTCGCCGGAGATCAGCCCCCCTGTCAGTAAGTAAAATAACAGTGTGTAAAGTAATTTGCACACAAGTGACATCCAATTTTTACTGACATCTTCTGTTTAATCGGTTAAAATCCATTACAATCGACTGAAAAAGAATTAAAAGAAATATATAAAAAGTACTGAAAAGTATTGAACCTTTGTAAAACGTACAAAAAGCATAGAAAAGGTTTAAATAAACTTGTGAAAAGTAGTAAAAAGAACTGAGAAGTGTTGAAAAGTACGAAAAAGTACTGAAACTTACTCCAAACTGAAATGTAAAAAGGTGAAAAATGAACTGAAAATATGAATAGGTTCTTGAAAGTATTAACATGTGTTAAAGTATGTGTTCCTGAAAAAGTAGTATAATGTATGAAAATACTGGAAAAAAAAACGAAAAAACTGAAATATAAAAATTTACTAAGCATATGAAAAAGTTCTACAAGATTTAAAACAAATAAAAAAGTGGATGGGTGCTATCAGGCTGTACTTGCCCAAGACACACCACATAAAAAGTGCCCCTACAACCATAGTGGTTAGGGGATCCAACCAATAACTGAAAAGTAGTAGAAAGTAAAATGTAAAAAGTTTCAGATTCAGATTCAGATCTACTTTATTGTCATTCTAGTACACGTGTATACAGAACGAAATGTCGATGCATCTGACCCCCACAGTTTCCTTGAATGTACAGATATAAATAAAGTCGTATTGTAATTGGCTACGTATAGTATTTTACCATAGTGCCGATAGTGCAAGAAGAGTAGCTAACCAGATGTGCAAAATGGGCAGTCAGGTTAACAAGTCAGGTACACAGTAACATTAACACTGTAACAATAACGCTGTAATTACCATAGTGCAGAGAGCAATGTGCAATGAGTGGCAAGCTATAAAAAACTGCCAGTAGTGCAAAAAGTCAGATTAGCAGCCGCTTAGATTTAAGTTAACTATATGTTAGATTGACCATTTAACAGTCTAATGGCCAGTGGGACTAGACTATTGCGGAGCCTGGTGGTCCTGCACCGCACACTGCAGAACCTCTTCCCAGAGGCTAGCAGTGTGAACAGTCCATGATGGGGGTGAGAGGGGTCCCCGGTAATGTTCTTAGCATGGGATAGGCAGCGCTTCTGGCCAATGTCCTGAATGGAGGGAAGTGTAGTCCCAATTATTTTCTCTGCTGTCCTCGTTACCCTCCTCACACTACCCCAGTCGGTAGCGCTGCAGCCTCCACACCACACAGAGATACAGCTGGTCAGGATACTCTCTATGGTGCCCCTGTAGAATGTGATGAGGGAGGGTGGGGGCAGGTGGGCTCTCCTCATCCTCCGCAGGAAGTACAGGCGCTGCTGTGCCCTCTTTACAAATATACTGAAAGTTTGAAAAAGTTCTGAAGTATTAAATGTCAAAGTACTCAAAAGTGAAAAAAACTAAATGTATAAAACAGTATTAAATATTATGAAATACTACTAAAAAGCAGTAGAACGTATGAAAAAGTACTGAAGAGAACTAAAAACTTAAAATTTATAAAAGTGAAAAATGTACTAAAAAGTATAAAAACGTTCTTTAAGTATTTAAATGTATGTGAAAGTACTAAATATAATGAAAAAGTACTGACAAGTTGTAAAATGTATGAAAAAGTACTGAAAAGTGTTAAAAGAAAAGTATGAATAAGTCCTAAATACTTTTAAAAAGTATAGAATAGTAGTAGAAAGAATGAAAAAAGGACTGAACAGTCATGAAAAACTGAATCATTAAAGAGTGAAAAATCTACTAAAAAGTATGAATAAGTTCTTAAAGTATTGAAAATTGCTGAAAAGTATAATTAAGTTCAAAGTACAATAAAAAAGTACTCAGAATGACAAATAGTAGTCTAACATATCAGAAATCCTGGGATTTGTGAGTGTGACCACTTCTGCGACACCTAGTGGACATATTTAAAACTGAAGCAATTTTTTTGACATTCTTTCCATGTTGCCCCCTTCATCATTATTCCTGTGGGCCGTATTTTAGACAACCTTGCTCTAATTACTTTCTCTAAACTTAGCTCCACTGCTACACAAAGACCAATACGCTAAATTGGTGGAGGAAAGGAATAAACAAGCCGAGGAGGAGCGCATCCAAAAGGAGGAGGCCGAGAAGAAGAAGAAGGAAGAGCAGGAGAAGAAAAAGAAAGAGAACGAGCTGAAGAAGAAGGAGGAAGAGGAGAAAAAGCAATTGGAGGCTCAGGCTTTGAGAGATCAACGAGACCCGAAGACCGTCTTGAAGGACAAAATGTGGACTTCAGTGGATGTTTTTCTCAAACCCTTCGAGGACGCTATGGACTCTGTGATCGGGAGCAGTATCGATCCTTTTACAGGTGAAGTTTGATATCAAAACAAATACTCTTTGTCCCTATAGATAGTTCCTAATCACGTAATCTGTATCCGGGGAACCTAAGTGGTGGCGGCCATGCTCGATGGGTACTGTAAGGTTTTAACATTTACTAAACTGAAATTTGATTCCGAAGACACTTCCTGTGTCTTGTGTAATCCCTTAAAATTGGAGCATGCTCAGAAGTCAGAGAAATTATACACCCAAGCACTGAATATAGTGCGAAGGGATCTTAACTAAATATTTATTCGCAAAATATGTGCGATTTTTATTTTTATTTTTATTTTTTTTCTTCTAATGTGTTAACTGGTTTATTTTAACAGTTGAGGTTTAAACCTGAACCAACTCACCACGGTTCTTCAAACTCAACACTGCCCTATATTAGGTGGAAAGGGCATTTGGTTTGCGTCTATTTAAGGAATAATAACTTTTGATAGAAATAACATGTCCATTAATTTTTGTTTTTCGACATGAACAGAATTTTATTATTTAAACAATTTATGTTTGACTTGCCTGGTCCAAACCCATGATAACCTCAAACGGCGTCTGTCAGACCCATCCAGTATGGTGGCCTACTGTCTACGTATGGGTTCTCGCGTGATGTCGCTCAAACACTATTCAAATTCGACTCCCTATTGGTGTGTGAGTGTGTGTGTGAATGGGTAAGTGTGAAGCACATTGTAAAGTGCTCTGGGAGGTCTTTCGTGACTTGAAAAGTTCTATAGAAATGCAGACCATTTACCATTTTCCCATCGCGCTAGATCGTATGTACATCGCCTGGTTGAGTTTAGTAACGGTGGCCTTCAACTACAACACCTGGTTGATGACGGCCCGCCTTTGTTTCCCGTACCACACCGACTGGTCCATCCCTTACTGGTTTGCCGCCGACCTACTGGCCGACGCCATCTACCTGATGGACAGCATCATCTTCCAGTCCCGGAAGCAGTTCGTCAGAGGCGGCGACATCATCGTAAGACTCCAAAAGTAATGTTTTCTTGTTTGGTCTTAAATCCTGATTAAATTAAAATCTCATTTTTTTTTTCAGAAAGACAAAGTTTTGGCGAAGAAGAATTACAGAGAAACTGAGAGATTTAAGGTACGGTGTCATGAACCATAATGGGATCAGGACCCAAACGTGTGATGCTCTCACCCAACCCTTTTATTTTACGGGAAATGGGGAGTCATGCACGTTAGGTAGCGGTCTGGCGTGGAAAGACAGGAAGCCAGAGACCGACGAGATCGATTCCAATTGCCCGAGTTGATATCGGACAGATGGGGTCGATACCGGACAGACAGGATACATAATGAATCAGGATATCGAAAATAAACAGGACAAACTAGACGGGAACAAAACTGGAAACCGATATCAAACAACAGGACTGACAGGATTGATATCAAAACAGGATATCGAAGTTAAACGGGACAAACTAGACGGGAACAAAACTGGATACCGATATTAAACAGGGCAAAATAAATAGGAACCAACTAGATGGGAACGAAAACTGGAGTAACTAATAAACAGGCCTGGTAAAAGCAA
This sequence comes from Urocampus carinirostris, assembly GCF_059441175.1. NCBI lineage: Eukaryota > Metazoa > Chordata > Actinopteri > Syngnathiformes > Syngnathidae > Urocampus > Urocampus carinirostris. The sequence continues at coordinate 27,035,284 of NC_142366.1, forward strand.
ATAGGCGAAATGGAAAATAAAGCATGGTTGGTCTTTGAACTCAAATGGGCATTGTTGACAATAATATTAAACTTTCAACTTTTTAAGACACCTCAAACTACGCACCTCACATTTAATTTGTATAAAAAAAAACAATATGGATTTAAAATTCAAGTTAAATTACATGAATTATCATAGTCATTCTTGTACAATGCGCACTCCTAATTTTTTTTCAATCATTGCTCAAATACGCTAGTATAAAACCCTTTGTATAACGCGCATCCGAACTTTGAGATTTTTTTAAGTTAAACATAATGCCCTTTATACTCGTCGGTGGAGAAATTTGCGTTCATTTGACGTAACATTTGCTCCCCCCCCCCCCCCAGGGCAGCACGGCAGCGCAGTGGTTAACGTGTGTGCGGCACAGTTCTGGGTCATGAGATCGAACCTCCTGTGTGGAGTTTGTATGTTCTCCCCGTGCTTGCGTGGGTTTCCTCCGGGCACTCCGGTTTCCTCCCACATTCCAAAAACTTGCATTTCAGTTGAATTGGCCGGTGTAAATTGTCCCCAGGTGGGAATGAGTGAGTGAGTTGTCTGTCTCTGTGTGCCCTGCAACTGGCTGGCAACCAGTTCAGAGTGTCCCCTGCCCACTGCCCGAAGATAGATGGGATGGGCTCCAGCACCCCCGCGGCCCTACTGAGCATAAGCGGTGCAGATAATTGATGGATGGATGGCTAGCCTCCCCCAAACGGGGCTGACATAATTGCCTGTTATCTTACTTCTACGTGTATCTGAAAAAAAACAAAAACCTGGTGTGATGAGTTTAGTTTAGTAGACACTCGAGATAAGGAGAGGAGACATCAATGGATTTCGAACTTGCAAGAACAGGTGAGGACCTAACCAGGAGATAAAAAATTCCAACCTATTCTAAAGTGTGCTCACTTGAGCCCTTTCTATTACATCTCCCAAATTCCACCGAAGCAGATCCACCCTAAAGAGTTTGGGTATAAACTCTCAGCGACACTATTGGTTGATCGTGACAACAGTGCATAATAGTCAAAATAACAAACAAGAGTAAGGTATAATTGTCAAATTAACAAACTGGGATCTTTTGCAATCTCCTTTGAAGGTGTCCAATGTAAAACACAGAATAAACATTACGAAAGCCTGGTAAAAATATGGATAAAATGGTGCGATTTAGTCACTTTGAGTCACTGTAGTCTGTGTTCTTTCTTGTGTTTTTTAGCACTCTTATTCGGAAGCTTGACACAATACGGCGATATCTAGTGGTCGTCCCCTTAACCATATAAAGCCGGTTTGATCTTGTCTTTTCAACAATCTCAACAGGCCGACATTTTGTCAGTCATCCCATTCGACTTGCTCTACCTCCAGTTTGGGTTCAAATCCATTTTCAGAGCTAACCGCTTGCTTAAGGTAAGATAAGTTTTGGGATTTGGGGGATTTTTGTTTTGTCTAACTGCTGCCATTGACTTTGTCCCAAAGGTGGATACATTTTTCGAGTTCAGCGACCGTTTGGAAAGTATCATGGCAAAGGCATACATCTGGAGGTAAGTTTAATTTAAAAGAGGGTTCATTGCAAGGGTGAGCAAAGTTCGGCCCACGGGCCTGTCATACTTATTAATCCGGCCTACCAAATAAAAACGGTGAAAATATAGTACAACAAATGAGGAAAGGGGAAGGGCAGCACCCGCGATCCAATGCTTTCGGAGCAGGACGTATATGGGCCTCGCCCCAAAAACATACACAAAAGGGCAGAGAGTTGACGGAGAGGGAGACGTCGTTTATTAACATTCATCAGCGTTCAAACAGCGTTCTCCTTCGCCTAAGAGACGATCAGCTTTTTTATACCGTCCGGAACAGAAACATCACGTCAGAAATATCACGTGTTGCTTAGTGCGTCCTTTCCCGATGACGTGCTTGTTTTTCTCAAAGTGCGGGCTGTAATGTTATTCTCTCGATGACATGTGTTTTTCTAAATCAAGCCGAGTGTTATTGCTTCGCTGACACTTGTTTCTTTAAACTTGGGAGAAACAAACCTGGAATTTCCTGTCTAAACAAGTCTGTCCTCATTCTGTCGATAAGCTCTGACTTCACTATTCCACGACAATGCTCGCTGGATGTGGGAAGCAAGTCACTCTCGCGATCGGATTGTGATCCGAATACAGGAGCGGCCTCCAAATTTCCACATTTTAGTGTGGCAGATTCCTCCATCGGAAGATATAGTTGAGTGTCATCTGCATAGCAATGAAAACTGATATTATACTTGTGAATAATATCACCTAATGGAAGCATGTAAATGCTGAAAAGAAAGGGGCCAAGTACTGAACCCTGCGGAACACCACAGGTAACGCTAAAAGGCTCAGATGTCATTTCGCCATATTTAACACAGTGCGTCCTATCTGAGAGGTAGGATCTGAACCATAAGAGGACGGCTCCTGAGAGAATAGGCAACCGGGAATGATAGCTTGCAGCTACATGGGTCCAGTTCCTATTTTTGTATTAGTTCATTTATTTGTACGTCTGACTGTGCCTCACCACACGTTATGGCTCACCAGATTGAAAAAATAAATCAATCGCTGTGTTGCCAATTTTTTTTAATCCAACGTGTTTCGTGACTGAAAAGTTTGCCCACTCCTGGTCTAGTGGATGAAAGTCTAGTAATACCTGCGTTGTGGTGTGCTGCTAGAGTTATCCGCACCATCGGCTACCTCCTCTTCATGCTCCACATCAACGCCTGCTTGTACTACGTGGCTTCAGACTACCAGGGCATCGGGAAAACCAAGTGGGTCTACTCCGGATTGGGAAGCGCGTAAGTATCCCTGTTGGCACTCGCGTCTATTCTGTATCAAGGCCGAAAAACGATTTGGAGGATTGGAGCGTCCCGAAAAGGCAGCAAATGTAAAATGTATGTCCTATGTTTACTGCCGCGGCTGCAGTTACCTATCCTGCTTCTTCTACGCCGAGAAATCCTTGATGATGATCGCCGAGTTGCCATTGCCTGACTCCATGTTCGGGATGATCTTTCAGATGGCAAATTACCTTTTTGGAGAGTTGTTTATGTCCATCGTTCTTGGCCAGGTAGACCATTCACTGGATTTTTTTCTTTCTTTGTCTTGATGCTAAAAGACGCATTGGAGAACCTCCACGACCTGCATCACAAAACATTTCCAATCAAACTTGAACACCTGGAATCACTAGACAGGATGCTGTTCCATGATATAGCCATTACTTCATTTACATATTTTCATATTTGTCAATACTCAAAAACTTAGCATGAAATTATTTTTCCTTCTTCATCATCTAAATCAGGGGTGTCAAACTCATTTTACCTCGGGGGGGCCACACGATAGAACAAACATTCTGTCGGGGGCCGGACTAGTAGATTAAAGAGGAAGAAAAAGAGAGATAAAGAAATAAGAGAAAGAGGGAGGGAAAAGGAGAGAGGGTGGGACAAAGAAAGAAAAAGAGATAGAGGTAGAGAGTGTGAGAAACAAAAGATGAAAAGTCGTGAGAGAAAGAGAAAAGAGAGAAAAGGAAAAAAAAGGAAGTTAGAGCAAAAGAGGTTAAAAGAAAGAGAGAAAGACACAGAGTGAGAGAGAGAGAGAGAGAGAGCAACAAACAAAGAATAAAAGAGAGACACACAGAGTGAGAGAGGGAGAGAGAGAGACACACAGAGTGAAAAAGAGAGAGAGAGAGAGCAACAAACAAAGAATAAAAGAGAGACACACAGAGTGAAAGAGACAGAGACAGAGTGGGAGAAAAGGGGTGGAAAAGAAAGAGAGAGAGAAATGAATACAACTACAGTGACATATTTCAACCTGTAGCTTGTTTTTCTCTTGCGCTTCTCTGAGTGTTGTCTCGCGGGCCGGATTCGATCCCTTAGCGGGCCTGATCTGGCCCACGGACCGCCTGTTTGACCCCTGTGATCTAAATTGTCTCTAAATGGATTATAAAAAAGGGTTGGTTAAAAGGTACCGTATTTTCCAGACTATAAGTCACTCCCTACTATACAGTTTTTTGCACCAGCCAAAAAATGCATTATTAAGAAGGAAAAAACATAGCACCCCGTAGTACAAGTCACATTTTGCGGGGACATTTATTTGATAAAATCCAAAGCATACATGTCATCGTGAGAGGCAATTTAAAATTAAAATAAAAAAACTCTTAAACTATAGCAGTCAATAACTAAACCCCTTTGCAACAAAAGGGAGTACACTCTAAAGTGAAAGTTCTTGAAGTGTATGGTCTGAGTACTCACAAGCTGACTTCCCTCTTCAATCTCTGCAGCAATGCTGACAGCACTCTTGCCCCTATCTTTCTTAGATAGAAAATGGTTCTGATGCTGTGCAAATTTATTCCGCTTCTTTGGACGTTTTTTTTTTTAAAGCACTGGAGGATCTTTGCCACTGTGTTGCAGCTCAATTTCAGGGTGCTGGCAATCATCTTTATGTATCGTCACGATTCATTTTTTAAGGTCACCAGAGAGTTCCTTGCCATTGTGTGCCATCTTGGGAGTTTCAGTAACTAGTGTGATAGAGTGGACTTCCGCTTGAAAACACCTACTCCTTATTCATACCTGAGACCTAGTAAGAGTAACGAATCACGTGGTATTTTGGAGGGGAAATGACAGAAAAGCTGATCATCTTTGTGTTGAATCAAAAGCGTTTGTTCATCAAACCTGATTTATAGGACACCTGTGCCAAACTGATGGCCCATGGGCCAGATGTGGCCTGCCACATAATCCAATGTGGCCTGCAAGACTTTGAAACGTCTGAGCGTCTAACAGTATACTTTTAAAGATAAAAATATGATATTTTTTAAAAGGGGGGAGATAAAGACAGACAGACAGACAGACATTTTTTTTCCTTCCTTTTTCTTTTGTTTGTTTTTGCGTATGTGTTTGCCTTGCTGTCGGTCACCCCTCTAGAAGGATATGACCAGGGTAGATAGATAGAAAGACATATACATGGATTAGGCAGCCAGACTTGTCAGTGAGATGTAGAGGAAGGCAGAGCAGGTGTCTGGTCACAGTACATTATGAAAGATGCTATGGTATGAATTGTCCAATCGGCATCGGAGATCTCAAGTCAAGTGGTGCTGATCAATCACCAAGACTCTTTGCTTTCCGTAGAGTTCCTACGAGGTGCGGGAAGCAGTTTATTTTTTGACATTTTGATTTTTTTTCTTTTTTTTAATGGGATATTTTTCTCCCCTGCAAAGGAGCGAAGCAGCAATAACTACAGCGCGAACTAGCGAGGGGTCTCCGTCCCGCTAATGAATACGTTTGTGATGAATGGAATGACAAAACGAACACCTTACCCTGTCTGCAGGTACCTGCGTTGTTACTACTTTGCCGTCCGCAGCCTGATCAACATCGGGGGTCTTAACGAACCCCACACCGTCTTTGAGATAGCGTTTCAGATGACCAACTTTTTCACTGGTGTCTTTGTGTTCTCCAGTTTGATCGGGCAGGTAACATAGAAGCGCAGATTCTCCTGTTGCGTTGACACCTGGTAGAAACCAACGCCGTAACCTCAATTAGAGTAGTGACAAAGCAGGTTATTAATCCATTTAGTCATTTACGGTTAGTCCCAACAGTTCTCCTTTCCTGTCAAAATCACATCTGAAGAAATGCTGTTGGGTTTTTTTGCCTCACAAATTATGTTTTTGTAGATGAGAGACGTTATCGGCGCAGCCACGGCGGGACAAACTTACTTCC